>NC_091150.1:4057998-4062998 GCF_040958095.1 Procambarus clarkii | reverse complement strand
GTTTCCCATTATTGTCACATTTTTTGTTACTGTTTCGCTGTTCACTCTCCCTCTCTGACCCCCGTCGACTAATTGTGCTCACGTGTGTTTGTTCAAGGTACGGTAACCATTGGCTTTTTACCCAATAATTTGCAACTATTTGCAAACAAACATTTCTAAAGAACATCTATGTTTCTGATAAATATTCTTTTTCCTAACATACAAGTAAATCACACAGTACCTAACCTCAGTCAGAAACACTTTTCTTACTATCTCTCACAACGTCTTTTGCATATATATCCTATCTTAATAAATTTATAATTTAAATTCATAACTGGCAACCCTCTTCCAGCGCCTTAAAGGCCACCAAACATCATTCTTTTCCATTAACCTCTCCCAAATTATCTTTTGCACCAATACACACACTAGGGGGCTTTATAACTGAGTGGACAGCGCTCTCGACTCGTAATCCTAGTGTCAAAGTTCGATCCCCCGGTGATGGCGCCAACGAAAATCAGCAGAGTTTCATTCATTCATGATGCTCCTCTTACCTAGCAGTACATAGGTACTTGGGCATTAGACACCTGTTACGGGCTGCTTCCTGGGTGTGTGTATGTGGAATTTTTTTTTTATTAGCTAGTAAAAATTGATTGATTCACAGTTGAGAGGCGGGCCGAAAGAGCAGAGCTCAACCCTCGCAAGAACAACTAGGTGAACACAACAAGATAAATACTAACTAACCAAGATCTCGTATAATCTACTACATACGCTACCACCTCCCCCAGTACCTCCCCACCTCCCCCCACTCCCTAAATCACTCTACCTAAGTCATTAAAAATATAAAACAAATCAATTAATACACAAAAAATACTAACTATAAATAAAGGAACCAAATTTTAAACATACAGCGACTCCAGCGTGGTCTAGTCGGAGGAGAACGTGTTCTCATCTGGATAGATTGCGATCGAGCCTGTCGGAACGGTTGTGTAACTGCAGGGCACAAATATTTGTGTGTGTCCCTCCTGTAGCTGCCTCTGTTTCGACAGGTTCCCTGGATAGCTGGAATTGGCCTGGTCCTAGGAAAGTGGGGAAGGGGTGAAATCCGTTGGGCCCACGGATGGATACCTTGGATCCATAGACCTAGGGTAGGTCTAATCACCTGGGATTCGAACCCACGGTGGGAATAAGGGAGGAGATTTGGGGGAGGAGGGGACACAAATGGTTCCTGGAACCAAACCTCACATAAATCCGGACACTCACACACACACACACACACACACACACACACACACCCTTATCCGAACATCCACAGGGACACTCACACACACACATCCATAGACTGTGATAAGGGAGACCATCTGAGGGGACACAGATGGCCTCCTGAAACCACAGATGTAACCGGACACATAATCATCCGGACACTCACTGGGAAACCCACACTCACCCGGACACTCACAGTGACTCACACACTGACACACATCCATAGACACAAACTGTGATAAGGGAGACCATCTGAGGGGACACAGATGGCCTCCTGGACCCACAGGGTCCATATCCACAGGCTCTGATCAATATTTAAATATACATATATATTTATATATGTATATATAAATTTTTAAAGAAAATACACACATATATATATATATATATATATATATATATATATATATATATATATATATATTATATATATATATATAAACAATAAGTAAATACATGACGAACTAAAAATCGAATCATAACACTTATTAAATGAATGAAAATATAATAAAAAATAATAAATTGAATAAAAAAAATAAAAAAATGTCAATGACACATAAAGGAATAAAAATATTTTATTCATAATTATTATAATACAATATATATATTATAAATATATTTATATATATATATATATAAATAATATATATATTATATATATATATATATATATTATATATAATATATATATATATATATATATATATATATATATGTCGTACCTATTAGCCAGAACTCACTTCTCAGCCTATTATGCAAGGCCCGATTGGCCTAATAAGCCACGTTTTCATGAATTAATGGTTTTTCAACTACCTAACCTACCTAACCTAACCTAACCTAACTTTTACGGCTACCTAACCTAACCTAACCTATACAGATAGGTTAGGTTAGGTTAGGTAGGGTTGATTAGGTTCAGTCATATATCTACGTTGATTTTAACTCCAATAAAAAAAATTGTCCTCAAACATAATGAAATAGGTAGCATAATAATCATTTCATAAGAAAAAAATTAGAGAAAATATATTAATTAAGGAAAACTTGGCTTATTAGGCAAATCGGGCCTTGCATAGTAGGCTGAGAAGTGCGTTCTGGCTACTAGGTACGATATATATATATATTATATATATATATATATATATATATATATATATATATATATATATATATATATATATATATAGAGAGAGAGAGAGAGAGAGATTTTTTTTAAACCTAGAAAGGGTATCACCTCTAGTGCAAGTGTAGGGACCCATAGCCTTGGAGAAGAAAATAAAGAGTACTCAGAGAAGACCTTGTGGATCCTCACTGACCACCTTGATACTTTCTTCTCTTCTCTATATATATAATATATATATATATATATATATATATATATATATATATATATTATATATATATATATATATAATATATATATATAACAATATATGGCTTGGGAACAAGATTGAATGGTCCCCAAGCCAATATGCAATTGAAAACTCCACACCCATGAAGGATTCGAACCCAGACAGCCAGGAGAGCTCTTCATCCCAAAGAGGGGGGGAACAGGGGCAGTGGTGCAGGTGAAACAGGGATGAAAGGGGGAACAGGGGGAGAGGTGCAGGTGGAACTGGGATGAAGAGGGGGAACAGGGGGAGAGGTGCAGGTGAAACAGGAATGAAGAGGGGGAACAGGGGGAGTGGTGCAGGTGAAACTGGGATGAAGAGGGGGAACAGGGGGAGAGGTGCAGGTGAAACTGGGATGAAGAGGGGGAACAGGGGGAGAGGTGCAGGTGAAAGAAGGATGAAGAGGGGGAACAGGGGGAGTGGTGCAGGTGAAAAAGGGATGAAGAGGGGGAACAGGGGGAGAGGTGCAGGTGAAAGAGGGATGAAGAGGGGGAACAGGGGGAGAGGTGCAGGTGAAAGAGGGATGAAGAGGGGGGAACAAGGGGAGTTGTACAGGTGAAAAAGGGATGAAATGGAGTGAAGGAGGTGCAGGAAGGGGGGCAGAGAGTGTGATGTAGGAGGGAGGGAGGACGATGGGAAGGGATGGCGGCGGGAGGGAAGACTACATGATGGGTAAGAAGGGAAGGTGAGTGAACGAAGGGAAGGACTAGCAACGGGAGGGAGGAAAAACAGAGGAAGGGCGAGAGTGAGAAGCGGCGGAAGACATGAGAACGAAGGGATGGATCTGCGGCGAGAGGGAAGACGATGGGAAGGGCGGGATGGGAGAGGGGCGGGAGTGGGAAGGGCAAAAGGATGGAGGATGAGCAGGTTTATGAGAGGGAGGAAAAGGGATGGAGAAGGTGCCAGAACGAAAGGAGGGAGTTTGGTAGTAAAATAGGAGAGGGAGTGGGGAGGGTGTTGATAGATGGTTATGATAAATGGATAGATTAATGGAAAATTTATATAGGTAGATAGATGGATGGATACATTGATTGCTAAATATATATATTGACGGATAGACGGATGCATAGATGAGTTGATGGACGGAAAGACAGATGGCTATATGGATGGATAGAAAGATGAGTTGATGGACGGATACATGGATAGATAGATGTATATAATGATAAATGGTTGGTTTAATGGGAAGATAGATTGATGGATTGACAGATATAAGTAGATAGATAGATGGATACATTGATGGATACATTTGTGCTAGGTGAACAGTCGAATCAGGTTAAAGAATATCTTTCGATTTGCTATTGCATCAACCGGGATTCGATCGGGGACTATTAGGATTATAACCATCGAACTCTCTCCATTTAGACGCTACGCCTCCAGTTTGTGTGTGTGTGTGTGTATGTGTGTGTGTGTGTGTTGTGTGTGTGTGTTAGTTAGAGAGAAATAGATGTAGTAGATATAAAAGAGGATAAATACATTTATTTAATAGGCGGGGTCCAAGAGCTAATAACTCGATTCTGCAGATACATATAGTAAATATAAGGATAAAACACACACACACACACACACACACACACACACACACACACACACACACACACACACACACACACACACACTAGTTGATAATGGACTGTTTTGTGTTCGTATCCATGTGTACTATTGTCATGACCGACAGACACGTGAAGCTATATGTGTTTATGTGTACCTGTAATTAAACTGACATGTGTACGGTAATTATCTGTATGTGTCCATTTTAAAGGTACATATTAGTGAATGTTTATTTATGTAAGTTGATTGACATATGTACGTATGCGCGCGTTTAGTGTTATTGTAATTTATATGGTTAACATGTATACGTTTGAATGACATAGTTTCCCATTATTGTCACATTTTTTGTTACTGTTTCGCTGTTCACTCTCCCTCTCTGACCCCCGTCGACTAATTGTGCTCACGTGTGTTTGTTCAAGGTACGGTAACCATTGGCTTTTTACCCAATAATTTGCAACTATTTGCAAACAAACATTTCTAAAGAACATCTATGTTTCTGATAAATATTCTTTTTCCTAACATACAAGTAAATCACACAGTACCTAACCTCAGTCAGAAACACTTTTCTTACTATCTCTCACAACGTCTTTTGCATATATATCCTATCTTAATAAATTTATAATTTAAATTCATAACTGGCAACCCTCTTCCAGCGCCTTAAAGGCCACCAAACATCATTCTTTTCCATTAACCTCTCCCAAATTATCTTTTGCACCAATACACACACTAGGGGGCTTTATAACTGAGTGGACAGCGCTCTCGACTCGTAATCCTAGTGTCAAAGTTCGATCCCCCGGTGATCACACACCAAAATCAGCAGAGTCATAT
>NC_091150.1:4011628-4057498 GCF_040958095.1 Procambarus clarkii | reverse complement strand
ATATATATATATATATATATATATATATATATATATATATATATTATATATATATATATATATATATATATATATATATATATATATATATATATATATATATATATATATATATATATATATTTATATATATTTATATATATATAGAGATTTTTTTTTTAACCTATAAGGGGTACCACCTGTAGTGCAAGTGTAGGGACCCATAGCTTTGGAGAAGAAAATAAAGAGTACTCAGAGAAGACCTTGTGGATCCTCACTGACCACCTTGATATTTTCTTCTCTTCTCTAATAAATATATATATATATATATATATATATATATATATATATATATATATATATATATATATATATATATATATATATATATATATATATATATATATATATATATATTACAATATATGGCTTGGGAACAAGATTGAATGGTCCTCAAGCCAATATGCAATTGAAAACTCCACACCCATGAAGGATTCGAACCCAGACAGCTAGGAGGGCTCTTCATCCCAAAGAGGGGGGAACAGGGGGAGTGGTGCAGGTGAAACAGGGATGAAGAGGGGGAACAGGGGGAGTGTTGCAGGTGAAACAAGGATAAAACGGGGGAACAGAGGGAGTGGTGCAGGTGAAACAGGCATGAGGAGGGGGAACAGGAGGAGTGGCGCAGGTGAAACAGGAATGAAGAGGGGGAACAGGGAGAGTGGCGCAGGTGAAACAGGGATGAAGAGGCGGAACAGGGGGAGAGGTGCAGGTGAAACAGGGATGAAGAGGGGGAACAAGGGGAGTGGTGCAGGTGAAACAGGGATGAAGAGGGGGAACAGGGGGAGTGGTGCAGGTGAAACTGGGATGAAGAGGGGGGAACAGGGGGAGTGGTGCAGGTGAAACAGGGATGAAGAGGTGGTACAAGGGGAGTTGTACAGGTGAAAAAGGGATGAAGTGGGAGTGAAGGAGGTGCAGGAAGGGGGGCAGAGAGTATGATGTAGGAGGGAGGGAGGACGATGGGAAGGGATGGCGGCGGGAGGGAAGACTACATGATGGGTAAGAAGGGAAGGTGAGTGAACGAAGAGAAGGACTAGCAACGGGAGGGAGGAAAAACAGAGGGAAGGGCGAGAGTGAGAAGCGGCGGAAGGAATGAGAACGAAGGGATGGATCTGCGGCGAGAGGGAAGACGATGGGAAGGCCGGGATGGGATAGGGGCGGGAGTGGGAAGGGCAGAAAGATGGAGGATGAGCAGGTTTATGAGAGGGAGGAAAAGGGAAGGAGAAGGTGCCAGAACGAGAGGAGGGAGTTTGGTAGTAAAATAGGAGAGGGAGTGGGGAGGGTGTTGATAGATGGTTATGATAAATGGATAGATTAATGGAAAATTTATATAGGTAGATAGATGGATGGATATATTGATTGCTAAATATATATATTGGCGGATAGACGGATGCATAGATGAGTTGATAGACGGAAAGACAGATGACTATATGGATGGATAGAAAGATGAGTTGATGGACGGATACATGGATAGATAGATGTATATAATGATAAATGGTTGTTTTAATGGGAAGATAGATTGATGGATTGACAGATATAAGTAGATAGATAGATGAATACATTGATGGATACATTTGTGCTAGGTGAACAGTCGAATCAGGTTAAAGAATATCTTTCGATTTGCTATTGCATCAACCGGGATTCGATCGGGGACCATTAGGATTATAACCATCGAACTCACTCCATTTAGACGCTACGCCTCCAGTTTGTGTGTGTGTGTGTGTGTGTGTGTGTGTGTGTGTGTGTGTGTGTGTGTGTGTGTGTATGTGTGTGTGTGTGTGTGTGTGTGTGTGTATGTGTGTGTGTGTGTGTGTGTTTGTGTGTTTGTTAGTTAGAGAGAAATAGATGTAGTAGATATAAAAGAGGATAAATACAGTTATTTGATAGGCGGGGTCCAAGAGCTAATAACTCGATTCTGCAGATACATATAGTAAATAAAAGGATAAAACACACACACACACACACACACACACACACACACACTAGTTGATAATGGACTGTTTTGTGTTCGTATCCATGTGTACTATTGTCATGACCGACAGACACGTGAAGCTATATGTGTTTATTTGTACCTGTAATTAAACTGACATGTGTACGGTAATTATCTGTATGTGTCCATTTTAAAGGTACATATTAGTGAATGTTTATTTATGTAAATTGATTGACATATGTACGTATGCGCGCGTTTAGTGATACTGTAATTTATATGGTTAACATGTATACGTTTGAATGACATAGTTTCCCATTAATGTCACATTTTTTGTTACTGTTTCGCTGTTCACTCTCCCTCTCTGACCCCCGTCGACTAATTGTGCTCACGTGTGTTTGTTCAAGGTACGGTAACCATTGGCTTTTTACCCAATAATTTGCAACTATTTGCAAACAAACATTTCTAAAGAACATCTATGTTTCTGATAAATATTCTTTTTCCTAACATACATGTAAATCACACAGTACCTAACCTCAGTCAGAAACACTTTTCTTACTATCTCTCACAACGGCTTTTGCATATATATCCTATCTTAATAAATTTATAATTTAAATTCATAACTGGCAACCCTCTTCCAGCGCCTTAAAGGCCACCAAACATCATTCTTTTCCATTAACCTCTCCCAAATTATCTTTTGCACCAATACACACACTAGGGGGCTTTATAGCTGAGTGGACAGCGCTCTCGACTCGTAATCCTGGGGTCAAAGTTCGATCCCCCGGTGATGGAGCAAACGAAAATCAGCAGAGTTTCATTCATTCATGATGCTCCTCTTACCTAGCCGTACATAGGTACTTGGGAATTAGACACCTGTTACGGGCTGCTTCCTGGGTGTGTGTATGTGGAATTTTTTTTTTTATTAGCTAGTAAAAATTGATTGATTCACAGTTGAGAGGCGGGCCGAAAGAGCAGAGCTCAACCCTCGCAAGAACAACTAGGTGAACACAACAAGATAAATACTAACTAGCCACGATCTCGTATAATCTACTACACACGCTACCACCTCCCCCAGTACCTCCCCACCTCCCCCCACTCCCTAAATCACTCTACCTAAGTCATTAAAAATATAAAACAAATCAATTAATACACAAAAAATACTAACTATAAATAAAGGAACCAAATTGTATACATACAGCGACTCCAGCGTGGTCTAGTCGGAGGAGAACGGGTTCTCATCTGGATAGATTGCGATCGAGCCTGTCGGAACGGTTGTGTAACTGCAGGGCACAAATATTTGTGTGTGTCCCCTCCTGTAGCTGCCTCTGTTTCGACAGGTTCCCTGGATAGCTGGAATTGGCCTGGCCCTAGGAAAGTGGGGAAGGGGTGAAATCCGTTGGGCCCACGGATGGATACCTTGGATCCATAGACCTAGGGTAGGTCTAATCACCTGGGATTCGAACCCACGGTGGGAATAAGGGAGGAGATTTGGGGGAGGAGGGGACACAAATGGTTCCTGGAACCAAACCTCACATAAATCCGGACACTCACACACACACACACACACACCCATATCCGAACATTCACAGGGACACTCACACACACACATCCATAGACTGTGATAAGGGAGACCATCTGAGGGGACACAGATGGCCTCCTGAAACCACAGATGTAACCGGACACATAATCATCCGGACACTCACAGGGACACCCACACTCACCCGGACACTCACAGTGACACTCACACTCACACACTGACACACATCCATAGACACAAACTGTGATAAGGGAGACCATCTGAGGGGACACAGATGGCCTCCTGGACCCACAGGGTCCATATCCACAGGCTCAGATCAATATTTAAATATACATATATATTTATATATATAAAATTTTTAAAGAAAATACACACACACATATATATATATATATATATATATATATATATATATATATATATATATATATATATATATATATATATATATATATATATAAATATATATATATATATATATATATATATATATATATATATATATATATATATATATATATATATGTATATATAAATATATAAACAATAAGTAAATACATGACGAACTAAAAATCGAATCATAACAATTATTAAATGAATGAAAATATAATAAAAAATAATGAATTGAATAAAAAAAAATAAAAAAAATGTCAGTGACACATAAAGGAATAAAAATATTTCATTCATAATTATTATAATACAATATATATATATATATATATATATATATATATATATATATATATATATATATATATATATATATATATATTTATATATATATATATATATATATATATATATATATATATATATATATATATATATATATATATATATATATATTTATATATATTTATATATATATAGAGATTTTTTTTTTTAACCTATAAGGGGTACCACCTGTAGTGCAAGTGTAGGGACCCATAGCTTTGGAGAAGAAAATAAAGAGTACTCAGAGAAGACCTTGTGGATCCTCACTGACCACCTTGATATTTTCTTCTCTTCTCTAATAAATATATATATATATATATATATATATATATATATATATATATATATATATATATATATATATATATATATATATTACAATATATGGCTTGGGAACAAGATTGAATGGTCCTCAAGCCAATATGCAATTGAAAACTCCACACCCATGAAGGATTCGAACCCAGACAGCTAGGAGGGCTCTTCATCCCAAAGAGGGGGGAACAGGGGGAGTGGTGCAGGTGAAACAGGGATGAAGAGGGGGAACAGGGGGAGTGTTGCAGGTGAAACAAGGATAAAACGGGGGAACAGAGGGAGTGGTGCAGGTGAAACAGGCATGAGGAGGGGGAACAGGAGGAGTGGCGCAGGTGAAACAGGAATGAAGAGGGGGAACAGGGAGAGTGGCGCAGGTGAAACAGGGATGAAGAGGCGGAACAGGGGGAGAGGTGCAGGTGAAACAGGGATGAAGAGGGGGAACAAGGGGAGTGGTGCAGGTGAAACAGGGATGAAGAGGGGGAACAGGGGGAGTGGTGCAGGTGAAACTGGGATGAAGAGGGGGGAACAGGGGGAGTGGTGCAGGTGAAACAGGGATGAAGAGGTGGTACAAGGGGAGTTGTACAGGTGAAAAAGGGATGAAGTGGGAGTGAAGGAGGTGCAGGAAGGGGGGCAGAGAGTATGATGTAGGAGGGAGGGAGGACGATGGGAAGGGATGGCGGCGGGAGGGAAGACTACATGATGGGTAAGAAGGGAAGGTGAGTGAACGAAGAGAAGGACTAGCAACGGGAGGGAGGAAAAACAGAGGGAAGGGCGAGAGTGAGAAGCGGCGGAAGGAATGAGAACGAAGGGATGGATCTGCGGCGAGAGGGAAGACGATGGGAAGGCCGGGATGGGATAGGGGCGGGAGTGGGAAGGGCAGAAAGATGGAGGATGAGCAGGTTTATGAGAGGGAGGAAAAGGGAAGGAGAAGGTGCCAGAACGAGAGGAGGGAGTTTGGTAGTAAAATAGGAGAGGGAGTGGGGAGGGTGTTGATAGATGGTTATGATAAATGGATAGATTAATGGAAAATTTATATAGGTAGATAGATGGATGGATATATTGATTGCTAAATATATATATTGGCGGATAGACGGATGCATAGATGAGTTGATAGACGGAAAGACAGATGACTATATGGATGGATAGAAAGATGAGTTGATGGACGGATACATGGATAGATAGATGTATATAATGATAAATGGTTGTTTTAATGGGAAGATAGATTGATGGATTGACAGATATAAGTAGATAGATAGATGGATACATTGATGGATACATTTGTGCTAGGTGAACAGTCGAATCAGGTTAAAGAATATCTTTCGATTTGCTATTGCATCAACCGGGATTCGATCGGGGACCATTAGGATTATAACCATCGAACTCACTCCATTTAGACGCTACGCCTCCAGTTTGTGTGTGTGTGTGTGTGTGTGTGTGTGTGTGTGTGTGTGTGTGTGTGTGTGTGTGTGTATGTGTGTGTGTGTGTGTGTGTGTGTGTATGTGTGTGTGTGTGTGTGTGTTTGTGTGTTTGTTAGTTAGAGAGAAATAGATGTAGTAGATATAAAAGAGGATAAATACAGTTATTTGATAGGCGGGGTCCAAGAGCTAATAACTCGATTCTGCAGATACATATAGTAAATAAAAGGATAAAACACACACACACACACACACACACACACACACACACTAGTTGATAATGGACTGTTTTGTGTTCGTATCCATGTGTACTATTGTCATGACCGACAGACACGTGAAGCTATATGTGTTTATTTGTACCTGTAATTAAACTGACATGTGTACGGTAATTATCTGTATGTGTCCATTTTAAAGGTACATATTAGTGAATGTTTATTTATGTAAATTGATTGACATATGTACGTATGCGCGCGTTTAGTGATACTGTAATTTATATGGTTAACATGTATACGTTTGAATGACATAGTTTCCCATTAATGTCACATTTTTTGTTACTGTTTCGCTGTTCACTCTCCCTCTCTGACCCCCGTCGACTAATTGTGCTCACGTGTGTTTGTTCAAGGTACGGTAACCATTGGCTTTTTACCCAATAATTTGCAACTATTTGCAAACAAACATTTCTAAAGAACATCTATGTTTCTGATAAATATTCTTTTTCCTAACATACATGTAAATCACACAGTACCTAACCTCAGTCAGAAACACTTTTCTTACTATCTCTCACAACGGCTTTTGCATATATATCCTATCTTAATAAATTTATAATTTAAATTCATAACTGGCAACCCTCTTCCAGCGCCTTAAAGGCCACCAAACATCATTCTTTTCCATTAAACTCTCCCAAATTATCTTTTGCACCAATACACACACTAGGGGGCTTTATAGCTGAGTGGACAGCGCTCTCGACTCGTAATCCTGGGGTCAAAGTTCGATCCCCCGGTGATGGAGCAAACGAAAATCAGCAGAGTTTCATTCATTCATGATGCTCCTCTTACCTAGCCGTACATAGGTACTTGGGAATTAGACACCTGTTACGGGCTGCTTCCTGGGTGTGTGTATGTGGAATTTTTTTTTTATTAGCTAGTAAAAATTGATTGATTCACAGTTGAGAGGCGGGCCGAAAGAGCAGAGCTCAACCCTCGCAAGAACAACTAGGTGAACACAACAAGATAAATACTAACTAGCCACGATCTCGTATAATCTACTACACACGCTACCACCTCCCCCAGTACCTCCCCACCTCCCCCCACTCCCTAAATCACTCTACCTAAGTCATTAAAAATATAAAACAAATCAATTAATACACAAAAAATACTAACTATAAATAAAGGAACCAAATTGTATACATACAGCGACTCCAGCGTGGTCTAGTCGGAGGAGAACGTGTTCTCATCTGGATAGATTGCGATCGAGCCTGTCGGAACGGTTGTGTAACTGCAGGGCACAAATATTTGTGTGTGTCCCCTCCTGTAGCTGCCTCTGTTTCGACAGGTTCCCTGGATAGCTGGAATTGGCCTGGCCCTAGGAAAGTGGGGAAGGGGTGAAATCCGTTGGGCCCACGGATGGATACCTTGGATCCATAGACCTAGGGTAGGTCTAATCACCTGGGATTCGAACCCACGGTGGGAATAAGGGAGGAGATTTGGGGGAGGAGGGGACACAAATGGTTCCTGGAACCAAACCTCACATAAATCCGGACACTCACACACACACACACACACACCCATATCCGAACATTCACAGGGACACTCACACACACACATCCATAGACTGTGATAAGGGAGACCATCTGAGGGGACACAGATGGCCTCCTGAAACCACAGATGTAACCGGACACATAATCATCCGGACACTCACAGGGACACCCACACTCACCCGGACACTCACATTGACACTCACACTCACACACTGACACACATCCATAGACACAAACTGTGATAAGGGAGACCATCTGAGGGGACACAGATGGCCTCCTGGACCCACAGGGTCCATATCCACAGGCTCAGATCAATATTTAAATATACATATATATTTATATATATAAAATTTTTAAAGAAAATACACACACACATATATATATATATATATATATATATATATATATATATATATATATATATATATATATATATATATATATATATATATATATAAATATATATATATATATATATATATATATATATATATATATATATATATATATGTATATATAAATATATAAACAATAAGTAAATACATGACGAACTAAAAATCGAATCATAACAATTATTAAATGAATGAAAATATAATAAAAAATAATGAATTGAATAAAAAAAAATAAAAAAAATGTCAATGACACATAAAGGAATAAAAATATTTCATTCATAATTATTATAATACAATATATATATATATATATATATATATATATATATATATATATATATATATATATATATATATTTATATATATATATATATATATATATATATATATATATATATATATATATATATATATATATATATATAGAGATTTTTTTTTTAACCTATAAGGGGTACCACCTGTAGTGCAAGTGTAGGGACCCATAGCTTTGGAGAAGAAAATAAAGAGTACTCAGAGAAGACCTTGTGGATCCTCACTGACCACCTTGATATTTTCTTCTCTTCTCTAATAAATATATATATATATATATATATATATATATATATATATATATATATATATATATATATATATTACAATATATGGCTTGGGAACAAGATTGAATGGTCCTCAAGCCAATATGCAATTGAAAACTCCACACCCATGAAGGATTCGAACCCAGACAGCTAGGAGGGCTCTTCATCCCAAAGAGGGGGGAACAGGGGGAGTGGTGCAGGTGAAACAGGGATGAAGAGGGGGAACAGGGGGAGTGTTGCAGGTGAAACAGGGATGAAGAGGGGGAACAGAGGGAGTGGTGCAGGTGAAACAGGCATGAGGAGGGGGAACAGGAGGAGTGGCGCAGGTGAAACAGGAATGAAGAGGGGGAGCAGGGAGAGTGGCGCAGGTGAAACAGGGATGAAGAGGCGGAACAGGGGGAGAGGTGCAGGTGAAACAGGGATGAAGAGGGGGAACAAGGGGAGTGGTGCAGGTGAAACAGGGATGAAGAGGGGGAACAGGGGGAGTGGTGCAGGTGAAACTGGGATGAAGAGGGGGGAACAGGGGGAGTGGTGCAGGTGAAACAGGGATGAAGAGGTGGTACAAGGGGAGTTGTACAGGTGAAAAAGGGATGAAGTGGGAGTGAAGGAGGTGCAGGAAGGGGGGCAGAGAGTATGATGTAGGAGGGAGGGAGGACGATGGGAAGGGATGGCGGCGGGAGGGAAGACTACATGATGGGTAAGAAGGGAAGGTGAGTGAACGAAGGGAAGGACTAGCAACGGGAGGGAGGAAAAACAGAGGGAAGGGCGAGAGTGAGAAGCGGCGGAAGGAATGAGAACGAAGGGATGGATCTGCGGCGAGAGGGAAGACGATGGGAAGGCCGGGATGGGATAGGGGCGGGAGTGGGAAGGGCAGAAAGATGGAGGATGAGCAGGTTTATGAGAGGGAGGAAAAGGGAAGGAGAAGGTGCCAGAACGAGAGGAGGGAGTTTGGTAGTAAAATAGGAGAGGGAGTGGGGAGGGTGTTGATAGATGGTTATGATAAATGGATAGATTAATGGAAAATTTATATAGGTAGATAGATGGATGGATATATTGATTGCTAAATATATATATTGGCGGATAGACGGATGCATAGATGAGTTGATAAACGGAAAGACAGATGACTATATGGATGGATAGAAAGATGAGTTGATGGACGGATACATGGATAGATAGATGTATATAATGATAAATGGTTGTTTTAATGGGAAGATAGATTGATGGATTGACAGATATAAGTAGATAGATAGATGGATACATTGATGGATACATTTGTGCTAGGTGAACAGTCTAATCAGGTTAAAGAATATCTTTCGATTTGCTATTGCATCAACCGGGATTCGATCGGGGACCATTAGGATTATAACCATCGAACTCACTCCATTTAGACGCTACGCCTCCAGTTTGTGTGTGTGTGTGTGTGTGTGTGTGTGTGTGTATGTGTGTGTGTGTGTGTGTATGTGTGTGTGTGTGTGTGTGTGTGTGTGTATGTGTGTGTGTGTGTGTGTGTTTGTGTGTTTGTTAGTTAGAGAGAAATAGATGTAGTAGATATAAAAGAGGATAAATACAGTTATTTGATAGGCGGGGTCCAAGAGCTAATAACTCGATTCTGCAGATACATATAGTAAATAAAAGGATAAAACACACACACACACACACACACACACACACTAGTTGATAATGGACTGTTTTGTGTTCGTATCCATGTGTACTATTGTCATGACCGACAGACACGTGAAGCTATATGTGTTTATTTGTACCTGTAATTAAACTGACATGTGTACGGTAATTATCTGTATGTGTCCATTTTAAAGGTACATATTAGTGAATGTTTATTTATGTAAATTGATTGACATATGTACGTATGCGCGCGTTTAGTGATACTGTAATTTATATGGTTAACATGTATACGTTTGAATGACATAGTTTCCCATTAATGTCACATTTTTTGTTACTGTTTCGCTGTTCACTCTCCCTCTCTGACCCCCGTCGACTAATTGTGCTCACGTGTGTTTGTTCAAGGTACGGTAACCATTGGCTTTTTACCCAATAATTTGCAACTATTTGCAAACAAACATTTCTAAAGAACATCTATGTTTCTGATAAATATTCTTTTTCCTAACATACATGTAAATCACACAGTACCTAACCTCAGTCAGAAACACTTTTCTTACTATCTCTCACAACGGCTTTTGCATATATATCCTATCTTAATAAATTTATAATTTAAATTCATAACTGGCAACCCTCTTCCAGCGCCTTAAAGGCCACCAAACATCATTCTTTTCCATTAACCTCTCCCAAATTATCTTTTGCACCAATACACACACTAGGGGGCTTTATAGCTGAGTGGACAGCGCTCTCGACTCGTAATCCTGGGGTCAAAGTTCGATCCCCCGGTGATGGAGCAAACGAAAATCAGCAGAGTTTCATTCATTCATGATGCTCCTCTTACCTAGCCGTACATAGGTACTTGGGAATTAGACACCTGTTACGGGCTGCTTCCTGGGTGTGTGTATGTGGAATTTTTTTTTTATTAGCTAGTAAAAATTGATTGATTCACAGTTGAGAGGCGGGCCGAAAGAGCAGAGCTCAACCCTCGCAAGAACAACTAGGTGAACACAACAAGATAAATACTAACTAGCCACGATCTCGTATAATCTACTACACACGCTACCACCTCCCCCAGTACCTCCCCACCTCCCCCCACTCCCTAAATCACTCTACCTAAGTCATTAAAAATATAAAACAAATCAATTAATACACAAAAAATACTAACTATAAATAAAGGAACCAAATTGTATACATACAGCGACTCCAGCGTGGTCTAGTCGGAGGAGAACGTGTTCTCATCTGGATAGATTGCGATCGAGCCTGTCGGAACGGTTGTGTAACTGCAGGGCACAAATATTTGTGTGTGTCCCCTCCTGTAGCTGCCTCTGTTTCGACAGGTTCCCTGGATAGCTGGAATTGGCCTGGCCCTAGGAAAGTGGGGAAGGGGTGAAATCCGTTGGGCCCACGGATGGATACCTTGGATCCATAGACCTAGGGTAGGTCTAATCACCTGGGATTCGAACCCACGGTGGGAATAAGGGAGGAGATTTGGGGGAGGAGGGGACACAAATGGTTCCTGGAACCAAACCTCACATAAATCCGGACACTCACACACACACACACACACACCCATATCCGAACATTCACAGGGACACTCACACACACACATCCATAGACTGTGATAAGGGAGACCATCTGAGGGGACACAGATGGCCTCCTGAAACCACAGATGTAACCGGACACATAATCATCCGGACACTCACAGGGACACCCACACTCACCCGGACACTCACAGTGACACTCACACTCACACACTGACACACATCCATAGACACAAACTGTGATAAGGGAGACCATCTGAGGGGACACAGATGGCCTCCTGGACCCACAGGGTCCATATCCACAGGCTCAGATCAATATTTAAATATACATATATATTTATATATATAAAATTTTTAAAGAAAATACACACACACATATATATATATATATATATATATATATATATATATATATATATATATATATATATATATATATATATATATATATATAAATATATATATATATATATATATATATATATATATATATATATATATATATATATATATATATGTATATATAAATATATAAACAATAAGTAAATACATGACGAACTAAAAATCGAATCATAACAATTATTAAATGAATGAAAATATAATAAAAAATAATGAATTGAATAAAAAAAAATAAAAAAAATGTCAATGACACATAAAGGAATAAAAATATTTCATTCATAATTATTATAATACAATATATATATATATATATATATATATATATATATATATATATATATATATATATATATATATATTTATATATATATATATATATATATATATATATATATATATATATATATATATATATTTATATATATTTATATATATATAGAGATTTTTTTTTTAACCTATAAGGGGTACCACCTGTAGTGCAAGTGTAGGGACCCATAGCTTTGGAGAAGAAAATAAAGAGTACTCAGAGAAGACCTTGTGGATCCTCACTGACCACCTTGATATTTTCTTCTCTTCTCTAATAAATATATATATATATATATATATATATATATATATATATATATATATATATATATATATATATATATATATATATATATATTACAATATATGGCTTGGGAACAAGATTGAATGGTCCTCAAGCCAATATGCAATTGAAAACTCCACACCCATGAAGGATTCGAACCCAGACAGCTAGGAGGGCTCTTCATCCCAAAGAGGGGGGAACAGGGGGAGTGGTGCAGGTGAAACAGGGATGAAGAGGGGGAACAGGGGGAGTGTTGCAGGTGAAACAGGGATGAAGAGGGGGAACAGAGGGAGTGGTGCAGGTGAAACAGGCATGAGGAGGGGGAACAGGAGGAGTGGCGCAGGTGAAACAGGAATGAAGAGGGGGAACAGGGAGAGTGGCGCAGGTGAAACAGGGATGAAGAGGCGGAACAGGGGGAGAGGTGCAGGTGAAACAGGGATGAAGAGGGGGAACAAGGGGAGTGGTGCAGGTGAAACAGGGATGAAGAGGGGGAACAGGGGGAGTGGTGCAGGTGAAACTGGGATGAAGAGGGGGGAACAGGGGGAGTGGTGCAGGTGAAACAGGGATGAAGAGGTGGTACAAGGGGAGTTGTACAGGTGAAAAAGGGATGAAGTGGGAGTGAAGGAGGTGCAGGAAGGGGGGCAGAGAGTATGATGTAGGAGGGAGGGAGGACGATGGGAAGGGATGGCGGCGGGAGGGAAGACTACATGATGGGTAAGAAGGGAAGGTGAGTGAACGAAGGGAAGGACTAGCAACGGGAGGGAGGAAAAACAGAGGGAAGGGCGAGAGTGAGAAGCGGCGGAAGGAATGAGAACGAAGGGATGGATCTGCGGCGAGAGGGAAGACGATGGGAAGGCCGGGATGGGATAGGGGCGGGAGTGGGAAGGGCAGAAAGATGGAGGATGAGCAGGTTTATGAGAGGGAGGAAAAGGGAAGGAGAAGGTGCCAGAACGAGAGGAGGGAGTTTGGTAGTAAAATAGGAGAGGGAGTGGGGAGGGTGTTGATAGATGGTTATGATAAATGGATAGATTAATGGAAAATTTATATAGGTAGATAGATGGATGGATATATTGATTGCTAAATATATATATTGGCGGATAGACGGATGCATAGATGAGTTGATAAACGGAAAGACAGATGACTATATGGATGGATAGAAAGATGAGTTGATGGACGGATACATGGATAGATAGATGTATATAATGATAAATGGTTGTTTTAATGGGAAGATAGATTGATGGATTGACAGATATAAGTAGATAGATAGATGGATACATTGATGGATACATTTGTGCTAGGTGAACAGTCTAATCAGGTTAAAGAATATCTTTCGATTTGCTATTGCATCAACCGGGATTCGATCGGGGACCATTAGGATTATAACCATCGAACTCACTCCATTTAGACGCTACGCCTCCAGTTTGTGTGTGTGTGTGTGTGTGTGTGTGTGTGTGTGTGTGTGTGTGTGTGTATGTGTGTGTGTGTGTGTGTGTGTGTGTGTATGTGTGTGTGTGTGTGTGTGTTTGTGTGTTTGTTAGTTAGAGAGAAATAGATGTAGTAGATATAAAAGAGGATAAATACAGTTATTTGATAGGCGGGGTCCAAGAGCTAATAACTCGATTCTGCAGATACATATAGTAAATAAAAGGATAAAACACACACACACACACACACACACACACACACACTAGTTGATAATGGACTGTTTTGTGTTCGTATCCATGTGTACTATTGTCATGACCGACAGACACGTGAAGCTATATGTGTTTATTTGTACCTGTAATTAAACTGACATGTGTACGGTAATTATCTGTATGTGTCCATTTTAAAGGTACATATTAGTGAATGTTTATTTATGTAAATTGATTGACATATGTACGTATGCGCGCGTTTAGTGATACTGTAATTTATATGGTTAACAGGTATACGTTTGAATGACATAGTTTCCCATTAATGTCACATTTTTTGTTACTGTTTCGCTGTTCACTCTCCCTCTCTGACCCCCGTCGACTAATTGCGCTCACGTGTGTTTGTTCAAGGTACGGTAACCATTGGCTTTTTACCCAATAATTTGCAACTATTTGCAAACAAACATTTCTAAAGAACATCTATTTTCTGATAAATATTCTTTTTCCTAACATACATGTAAATCACACAGTACCTAACCTCAGTCAGAAACACTTTTCTTACTATCTCTCACAACGGCTTTTGCATATATATCCTATCTTAATAAATTTATAATTTAAATTCATAACTGGCAACCCTCTTCCAGCGCCTTAAAGGCCACCAAACATCATTCTTTTCCATTAAACTCTCCCAAATTATCTTTTGCACCAATACACACACTAGGGGGCTTTATAGCTGAGTGGACAGCGCTCTCGACTCGTAATCCTAGGGTCAAAGTTCGATCCCCCGGTGATGGAGCAAACGAAAATCAGCAGAGTTTCATTCATTCATGATGCTCCTCTTACCTAGCCGTACATAGGTACTTGGGAATTAGACACCTGTTACGGGCTGCTTCCTGGGTGTGTGTATGTGGATTTTTTTTTTTATTGGTTAGTAAAAATTGATTGATTCACAGTTGAGAGGCGGGCCGAAAGAGCAGAGCTCAACCCTCGCAAGAACAACTAGGTGAACACAACAAGATAAATACTAACTAACCACGATCTCGTATAATCTACTACACACGCTACCACCTCCCCCAGTACCTCCCCACCTCCCCCCACTCCCTAAATCACTCTACCTAAGTCATTAAAAATATAAAACAAATCAATTAATACACAAAAAATACTAACTATAAATAAAGGAACCAAATTTTATACATACAGCGACTCCAGCGTGGTCTAGTCGGAGGAGAACGTGTTCTCATCTGGATAGATTGCGATCGAGCCTGTCGGAACGGTTGTGTAACTGCAGGGCACAAATATTTGTGTGTCCCCTCCTGTAGCTGCCTCTGTTTCGACAGGTTCCCTGGATAGCTGGAATTGGCCTGGCCCTAGGAAAGTGGGGAAGGGGTGAAATCCGTTGGGCCCACGGATGGATACCTTGGATCCATAGACCTAGGGTAGGTCTAATCACCTGGGATTCGAACCCACGGTGGGAATAAGGGAGGAGATTTGGGGGAGGAGGGGACACAAATGGTTCCTGGAACCAAACCTCACATAAATCCGGACACTCACACACACACACACACACACACCCATATCCGAACATTCACAGGGACACTCACACACACACATCCATAGACTGTGATAAGGGAGACCATCTGAGGGGACACAGATGGCCTCCTGAAACCACAGATGTAACCGGACACATAATCATCCGGACACTCACAGGGACACCCACACTCACCCGGACACTCACAGTGACACTCACACTCACACACTGACACACATCCATAGACACAAACTGTGATAAGGGAGACCATCTGAGGGGACACAGATGGCCTCCTGGACCCACAGGGTCCATATCCACAGGCTCAGATCAATATTTAAATATACATATATATTTATATATATAAAATTTTTAAAGAAAATACACACACACACACACACATATATATATATATATATATATATATATATATATATATATATATATATATATATATATATATATATATATATATATATATATATATATATGTATATATAAATATATAAACAATAAGTAAATACATGACGAACTAAAAATCGAATCATAACAATTATTAAATGAATGAAAATATAATAAAAAATAATGAATTGAATAAAAAAAATAAAAAAAATGTCAATGACACATAAAGGAATAAAAATATTTTATTCATAATTATTATAATACAATATATATATATATATATATATATATATATATATATATATATATATATATATATATATATATATATATATATATATTTATATATATTTATATATATATAGAGATTTTTTTTTAACCTATAAGGGGTACCACCTGTAGTGCAAGTGTAGGGACCCATAGCCTTGGAGAAGAAAATAAAGAGTACTCAGAGAAGACCTTGTGGATCCTCACTGACCACCTTGATATTTTCTTCTCTTCTCTAATAAATATATATATATATATATATATATATAAATTTATATATAAATTTATATATAAATATATAAATTTATATATATATATATATATATATATGTCGTACCTAGTAGCCAGAACTCACTTTTCAGCCTACAATGCAAGGCCCGATTTGCCTAATAAGCCAAGTTTTCATGAATTAATTGTTTTTCGACTACCTAACCTACCTAACCTAACCTAACCTAACTTTTTCGGCTACCTAACCTAACCTAACCTATAAAGATAGGTTAGGTTAGGTTAGGTAGGGTTGGTTAGGTTCGGTCATATATCTACCATAATTTTAACTAAAATAAAAAAAAATTGACGTCATACTTTATGAAATGGGTAGCTTCATCATTTCATAAGAAAAAGATTAGAGAAAATATATTAATTCAGGAAAACTTGGCTTATTAGGCAAATCGGGCCTTGCATAGTAGGCTGAGAAGTGCGTTCTGGCTACTAGGTACGACATATATATATATATATATATATATATATATATATATATATATATATATATATATATATATATATATATATATATATATATATATATATATATATATAAATATATATATATATATATATGTATATATAAATATATAAACAATAAGTAAATACATGACGAACTAAAAATCGAATCATAACAATTATTAAATGAATGAAAATATAATAAAAAATAATGAATTGAATAAAAAAAATAAAAAAAATGTCAATGACACATAAAGGAATAAAAATATTTCATTCATAATTATTATAATACAATATATATATATATATATATATATATATATATATATATATATATATATATATATATATATATATATATATATATATATATATATATATATATATATTATTAAATATGACCGAAAAAGTAAGATTAATAATTCTAACACGAATTTTCTCAATCTTTCGTACATTACGCTTCACTGTTGGAGGTAAATCAAAAATCACTTCTCCAAAATTCATTTTTATTTCTAGTCTGACGCGACACGGGCGCGTTTCGTAAAACTTATTACATTTTCAAAGACTTCACAAATACACAACTGATTAGAACTAGCGTTTCCCTGATTTTATATTTACATTTGAGTGAGGTGGGAAGGGTGATGTGGCATTACATTTGAGTGAGGTGGGAAGGATGATGTGGCATTAACACAAGACAGAACACTAGAGGATATTAATAGGGTATTAAAAGTATCAACACAAGACAGAACAGAAACAATGGGTATTGAATAGAAGTGTTTGTAGAAAGCCTATTATATATATAATATATAGAAAGCCTATATATATATATATATATATATATATATATATATATATATATATATATATATATATATATATATATATATATATATATATATATATATATATATATATGTATTTATATATATTTATATATATATAGAGATTTTTTTTTTAACCTGTAAGGGGTACCACCTGTAGTGCAAGTGTAGGGACCCATAGCCTTGGAGAAGAAAATAAAGAGTACTCAGAGAAGACCTTGTGGATCCTCACTGACCACCTTGATATTTTCTTCTCTTCTCTAATAAATATATATATATATATATATATATATATATATATATATATATATATATATATATATATATATATATATATATATATATATATATATATATATATATATATATATATATACATATATTACAATATATGGCTTGGGAACAAGATTGAATGGTCCTCAAGCCAATATGCAATTGAAAACTCCACACCCATGAAGGATTCGAACCCAGACAGCTAGGAGGGCTCTTCATCCCAAAGAGGGGGGAACAGGGGGAGTGGTGCAGGTGAAAAAGGATGAAGAGGGGGAACAGGGGGAGTGTTGCAGGTGAAACAGGGATGAAGAGGGGGAACAGAGGGAGTGGTGCAGGTGAAACAGGCATGAGGAGGGGGAACAGGAGGAGTGGCGCAGGTGAAACAGGAATGAAGAGGGGGAACAGGGGGAGTGGCGCAGGTGAAACAGGGATGAAGAGGCGGAACAGGGGGAGAGGTGCAGGTGAAACAGGGATGAAGAGGGGGAACAAGGGGAGTGGTGCAGGTGAAACAGGGATGAAGAGGGGGAACAGGGGGAGTGGTGCAGGTGAAACTGGGATGAAGAGGGGGGAACAGGGGGAGTGGTGCAGGTGAAACAGGGATGAAGAGGTGGTACAAGGGGAGTTGTACAGGTGAAAAAGGGATGAAGTGGGAGTGAAGGAGGTGCAGGAAGGGGGGCAGAGAGTATGATGTAGGAGGGAGGGAGGACGATGGGAAGGGATGGCGGCGGGAGGGAAGACTACATGATGGGTAAGAAGGGAAGGTGAGTGAACGAAGGGAAGGACTAGCAACGGGAGGGAGGAAAAACAGAGGGAAGGGCGAGAGTGAGAAGCGGCGGAAGGAATGAGAACGAAGGGATGGATCTGCGGCGAGAGGGAAGACGATGGGAAGGCCGGGATGGGATAGGGGCGGGAGTGGGAAGGGCAGAAAGATGGAGGATGAGCAGGTTTATGAGAGGGAGGAAAAGGGAAGGAGAAGGTGCCAGAACGAGAGGAGGGAGTTTGGTAGTAAAATAGGAGAGGGAGTGGGGAGGGTGTTGATAGATGGTTATGATAAATGGATAGATTAATGGAAAATTTATATAGGTAGATAGATGGATGGATATATTGATTGCTAAATATATATATTGGCGGATAGACGGATGCATAGATGAGTTGATAGACGGAAAGACAGATGACTATATGGATGGATAGAAAGATGAGTTGATGGACGGATACATGGATAGATAGATGTATATAATGATAAATGGTTGTTTTAATGGGAAGATGGATTGATGGATTGACAGATATAAGTAGATAGATAGATGGATACATTGATGGATACATTTGTGCTAGGTGAACAGTCGAATCAGGTTAAAGAATATCTTTCGATTTGCTATTGCATCAACCGGGATTCGATCGGGGACCATTAGGATTATAACCATCGAACTCACTCCATTTAGACGCTACGCCTCCAGTTTGTGTGTGTGTGTGTGTGTGTGTGTGTGTGTGTGTGTGTGTGTGTGTGTGTGTGTGTGTGTGTGTGTGTGTGTGTGTGTGTGTGTATGTGTGTGTGTGTGTGTGTGTGTGTTTGTGTGTTTGTTAGTTAGAGAGAAATAGATGTAGTAGATATAAAAGAGGATAAATACAGTTATTTGATAGGCGGGGTCCAAGAGCTAATAACTCGATTCTGCAGATACATATAGTAAATAAAAGGATAAAACACACACACACACACACACACACACACACACACACCTAGTTGATAATGGACTGTTTTGTGTTCGTATCCATGTGTACTATTGTCATGACCGACAGACACGTGAAGCTATATGTGTTTATTTGTACCTGTAATTAAACTGACATGTGTACGGTAATTATCTGTATGTGTCCATTTTAAAGGTACATATTAGTGAATGTTTATTTATGTAAATTGATTGACATATGTACGTATGCTCGCGTTTAGTGATACTGTAATTTATATGGTTAACAGGTATACGTTTGAATGACATAGTTTCCCATTAATGTCACATTTTTTGTTACTGTTTCGCTGTTCACTCTCCCTCTCTGACCCCCGTCGACTAATTGCGCTCACGTGTGTTTGTTCAAGGTACGGTAACCATTGGCTTTTTACCCAATAATTTGCAACTATTTGCAAACAAACATTTCTAAAGAACATCTATGTTTCTGATAAATATTCTTTTTCCTAACATACATGTAAATCACACAGTACCTAACCTCAGTCAGAAACACTTTTCTTACTATCTCTCACAGCGGCTTTTGCATATATATCCTATCTTAATAAATTTATAATTTAAATTCATAACTGGCAACCCTCTTCCAGCGCCTTAAAGGCCACCAAACATCATTCTTTTCCATTAACCTCTCCCAAATTATCTTTTGCACCAATACACACACTAGGGGGCTTTATAGCTGAGTGGACAGCGCTCTCGACTCGTAATCCTAGGGTCAAAGTTCGATCCCCCGGTGATGGAGCAAACGAAAATCAGCAGAGTTTCATTCATTCATGATGCTCCTCTTACCTAGCAGTACATAGGTACTTGGGGATTAGACACCTGTTACGGGCTGCTTCCTGGGTGTGTGTATGTGGAATTTTTTTTTTATTAGCTAGTAAAAATTGATTGATTCACAGTTGAGAGGCGGGCCGAAAGAGCAGAGCTCAACCCTCGCAAGAACAACTAGGTGAACACAACAAGATAAATACTAACTAACCACGATCTCGTATAATCTACTACACACGCTACCACCTCCCCCAGTACCTCCCCACCTCCCCCCACTCCCTAAATCACTCTACCTAAGTCATTAAAAATATAAAACAAATCAATTAATACACAAAAAATACTAACTATAAATAAAGGAACCAAATTTTATACATACAGCGACTCCAGCGTGGTCTAGTCGGAGGAGAACGTGTTCTCATCTGGATAGATTGCGATCGAGCCTGTCGGAACGGTTGTGTAACTGCAGGGCACAAATATTTGTGTGTGTCCCCTCCTGTAGCTGCCTCTGTTTCGACAGGTTCCCTGGATAGCTGGAATTGGCCTGGCCCTAGGAAAGTGGGGAAGGGGTGAAATCCGTTGGGCCCACGGATGGATACCTTGGATCCATAGACCTAGGGTAGGTCTAATCACCTGGGATTCGAACCCACGGTGGGAATAAGGGAGGAGATTTGGAAGAGGAGAGGACACAAATGGTTCCTGGAACCAAACCTCACATAAATCCGGACACTCACACACACACACCCCATATCCGAACATTCACAGGGACACTCACACACACACATCCATAGACTGTGATAAGGGAGACCATCTGAGGGGACACAGATGGCCTCCTGAAACCACAGATGTAACCGGACACATAATCATCCGGACACTCACAGGGACACCCACACTCACCCGGACACTCACAGTGACACTCACACTCACACACTGACACACATCCATAGACACAAACTGTGATAAGGGAGACCATCTGAGGGGACACAGATGGCCTCCTGGACCCACAGGGTCCATATCCACAGGCTCAGATCAATATTTAAATATACATATATATTTATATATATAAAATTTTTAAAGAAAATACACACACACATACACACACACACATATATATATATATATATATATATATATATATATATATATATATATATATATATATATATATATATATATATATATAAATATATATATATATATATATATATATATATATATATATATATATATATGTATATATAAATATATAAACAATAAGTAAATACATGACGAACTAAAAATCGAATCATAACAATTATTAAATGAATGAAAATATAATAAAAAATAATGAATTGAATAAAAAAAATACAAAAAATGTCAATGACACATAAAGGAATAAAAATATTTCATTCATAATTATTATAATACAATATATATATATATATATATATATATATATATATATATATATATATATATATATATATATATATATATATATATATATATATATATTTATATATATTTATATATATATAGAGATTATTTTTTTAACCTATAAGGGGTACCACCTGTAGTGCAAGTGTAGGGACCCATAGCCTTGGAGAAGAAAATAAAGAGTACTCAGAGAAGACCTTGTGGATCCTCACTGACCACCTTGATATTTTCTTCTCTTCTCTAATAAATATATATATATATATATATATATATATATATATATATATATATATATATATATATATATATATATATATATATATATATACATATATTACAATATATGGCTTGGGAACAAGATTGAATGGTCCTCAAGCCAATATGCAATTGAAAACTCCACACCCATGAAGGATTCGAACCCAGACAGCTAGGAGGGCTCTTCATCCCAAAGAGGGGGGAACAGGGGGAGTGGTGCAGGTGAAAC
Organism: Procambarus clarkii; assembly: GCF_040958095.1. Lineage (NCBI taxonomy): Eukaryota > Metazoa > Arthropoda > Malacostraca > Decapoda > Cambaridae > Procambarus > Procambarus clarkii. The sequence continues at coordinate 4,034,658 of NC_091150.1, read as the reverse complement.
AGGGATGAAGAAGGGGAACAGGGGGAGTGTTGCAGGTGAAACAGGGATGAAGAGGGGGAACAGAGGGAGTGGTGCAGGTGAAAAAGGCATGAGGAGGGGGAACAGGAGGAGTGGCGCAGGTGAAACAGGAATGAAGAGGGGGAACAGGGGGAGTGGCGCAGGTAAAACAGGGATGAAGAGGCGGAACAGGGGGAGAGGTGCAGGTGAAACAGGGATGAAGAGGGGGAACAAGGGGAGTGGTGCAGGTGAAACAGGGATGAAGAGGGGGAACAGGGGGAGTGGTGCAGGTGAAACTGGGATGAAGAGGTGGTACAAGGGGAGTTGTACAGGTGAAAAAGGGATGAAGTGGGAGTGAAGGAGGTGCAGGAAGGGGGGCAGAGAGTATGATGTAGGAGGGAGGGAGGACGATGGGAAGGGATGGCGGCGGGAGGGAAGACTACATGATGGGTAAGAAGGGAAGGTGAGTGAACGATGGGAAGGACTAGCAACGGGAGGGAGGAAAAACAGAGGGAAGGGCGAGAGTGAGAAGCGGCGGAAGGAATGAGAACGAAGGGATGGATCTGCGGCGAGAGGGAAGACGATGGGAAGGCCGGGATGGGATAGGGGCGGGAGTGGGAAGGGCAGAAAGATGGAGGATGAGCAGGTTTATGAGAGGGAGGAAAAGGGAAGGAGAAGGTGCCAGAACGAGAGGAGGGAGTTTGGTAGTAAAATAGGAGAGGGAGTGGGGAGGGTGTTGATAGATGGTTATGATAAATGGATAGATTAATGGAAAATTTATATAGGTAGATAGATGGATGGATATATTGATTGCTAAATATATATATTGGCGGATAGACGGATGCATAGATGAGTTGATAGACGGAAAGACAGATGACTATATGGATGGATAGAAAGATGAGTTGATGGACGGATACATGGATAGATAGATGTATATAATGATAAATGGTTGTTTTAATGGGAAGATAGATTGATGGATTGACAGATATAAGTAGATAGATAGATGGATACATTGATGGATACATTTGTGCTAGGTGAACAGTCGAATCAGGTTAAAGAATATCTTTCGATTTGCTATTGCATCAACCGGGATTCGATCGGGGACCATTAGGATTATAACCATCGAACTCACTCCATTTAGACGCTACGCCTCCAGTTTGTGTGTGTGTGTGTGTGTGTGTGTGTGTGTGTGTGTGTGTGTGTGTGTGTGTGTGTGTGTGTGTGTGTGTGTGTGTATGTGTGTGTGTGTGTGTGTGTGTGTGTGTGTATGTGTGTGTGTGTGTGTGTGTGTTTGTGTGTTTGTTAGTTAGAGAGAAATAGATGTAGTAGATATAAAAGAGGATAAATACAGTTATTTGATAGGCGGGGTCCAAGAGCTAATAACTCGATTCTGCAGATACATATAGTAAATAAAAGGATAAAACACACACACACACACACACACACACACTAGTTGATAATGGACTGTTTTGTGTTCGTATCCATGTGTACTATTGTCATGACCGACAGACACGTGAAGCTATATGTGTTTATTTGTACCTGTAATTAAACTGACATGTGTACGGTAATTATCTGTATGTGTCCATTTTAAAGGTACATATTAGTGAATGTTTATTTATGTAAATTGATTGACATATGTACGTATGCGCGCGTTTAGTGATACTGTAATTTATATGGTTAACATGTATACGTTTGAATGACATAGTTTCCCATTAATGTCACATTTTTTGTTACTGTTTCGCTGTTCACTCTCCCTCTCTGACCCCCGTCGACTAATTGTGCTCACGTGTGTTTGTTCAAGGTACGGTAACCATTGGCTTTTTACCCAATAATTTGCAACTATTTGCAAACAAACATTTCTAAAGAACATCTATGTTTCTGATAAATATTCTTTTTCCTAACATACATGTAAATCACACAGTACCTAACCTCAGTCAGAAACACTTTTCTTACTATCTCTCACAACGGCTTTTGCATATATATCCTATCTTAATAAATTTATAATTTAAATTCATAACTGGCAACCCTCTTCCAGCGCCTTAAAGGCCACCAAACATCATTCTTTTCCATTAACCTCTCCCAAATTATCTTTTGCACCAATAAACACACTAGGGGGCTTTATAGCTGAGTGGACAGCGCTCTCGACTCGTAATCCTAGGGTCAAAGTTCGATCCCCCGGTGATGGAGCAAACGAAAATCAGCAGAGTTTCATTCATTCATGATGCTCCTCTTACCTAGCAGTACATAGGTACTTGGGGATTAGACACCTGTTACGGGCTGCTTCCTGGGTGTGTGTATGTGGAATTTTTTTTTTATTAGCTAGTAAAAATTGATTGATTCACAGTTGAGAGGCGGGCCGAAAGAGCAGAGCTCAACCCTCGCAAGAACAACTAGGTGAACACGACAAGATAAATACTAACTAACCACGATCTCGTATAATCTACTACACACGCTACCACCTCCCCCAGTACCTCCCCACCTCCCCCACTCCCTAAATCACTCTACCTAAGTCATTAAAAATATAAAACCAATCAATTAATACACAAAAAATACTAACTATAAATAAAGGAACCAAATTTTATACATACAGCGACTCCAGCGTGGTCTAGTCGGAGGAGAACGTGTTCTCATCTGGATAGATTGCGATCGAGCCTGTCGGAACGGTTGTGTAACTGCAGGGCACAAATATTTGTGTGTGTCCCCTCCTGTAGCTGCCTCTGTTTCGACAGGTTCCCTGGATAGCTGGAATTGGCCTGGCCCTAGGAAAGTGGGGAAGGGGTGAAATCCGTTGGGCCCACGGATGGATACCTTGGATCCATAGACCTAGGGTAGGTCTAATCACCTGGGATTCGAACCCACGGTGGGAATAAGGGAGGAGATTTGGGGGAGGAGGGGACACAAATGGTTCCTGGAACCAAACCTCACATAAATCCGGACACTCACACACACACACACACACACCCATATCCGAACATTCACAGGGACACTCACACACACACATCCATAGACTGTGATAAGGGAGACCATCTGAGGGGACACAGATGGCCTCCTGAAACCACAGATGTAACCGGACACATAATCATCCGGACACTCACAGGGACACCCACACTCACCCGGACACTCACAGTGACACTCACACTCACACACTGACACACATCCATAGACACAAACTGTGATAAGGGAGACCATCTGAGGGGACACAGATGGCCTCCTGGACCCACAGGGTCCATATCCACAGGCTCAGATCAATATTTAAATATACATATATATTTATATATATAAAATTTTTAAAGAAAATACACACACACACACACATATATATATATATATATATATATATATATATATATATATATATATATATATATATATATATATATATATATATATATATATATATATATATATATATATATATATATATACCAAGATATATATATATATATATATATATATATATATATATATATATATATATATATATATATATATATATATATATATATATATATATATATATATATATATATATATATATATATATATACCAAGTTGCTGCAGAGTGCCTGGGTGCTGCAACAACACAACACGACATTGCTCGCCTCACAGCAGTAGCAGCACCACATGCAGGGGATTTCCTGTTAGCAACCCCAATGCCGGCAACTGGCACGCGTCTCACACCACACGCCCTCCGAATTGCTGTGGCCCTCCGCCTTGCTGCCCCAATCCACACCAGATATAGGTGTATTTGCGGCGAGGTGGTGGCTGACAGGTACGGTCACCATGGCCTACTCTGCCAAAGCACAGGGGGATGGCACTCGAGGCACAGTGAAGTTAACGACATCATCAAGAGGAGCCTCACTACAGCTGGATGCCCAGCTGAAAGAGAGCCCCGTTACCTAACGCCCCGTAACTCTGATGCTCTTATTGGTCGCCCGGATGGTATCACAGTGAACCCCTGGAAGAATGGCAAGCAGTTGGTATGGGACTACACGTGCGTATCAACCCTGGCTAACACCTACATTAACCTCAGTGTTGCACAACCAGGTGGCGCTGCCACCCACAGGGAAGCAGCCAAATCCCGTAAGTATAGAGAACTGGATCACCACTACAATTTTGTCCCCATTGCTTCTGAGACGCTCGGCGCCTGGGGTAAAAGTGCTACCAGTTTTTTGAAGGAACTGGGTTCTAGGCTCATTGAAACAACAAGGGACCCGAGAGCTGCAAGCTTTCTTTTCCAGCGCCTCAGTGTGGCGATACAGAGGGGAAATGCGCACTGCATCCAGGGTTCCTGCCCGCCATCTGAGGAGCTGGAGGAACTCGACAACCTATGACAACCATCTTTGTAACCCATATGTAACTCCTTTTTTGTAACAAAGTTCAAATAAAGTAAATATATATGTGTACATACAAAAGAATGGGGGTGGTAGGAGAAGATAATATTAGTGTTCAGTGAGAGACCACAAGGTCTCCTCTGAATACTTTTTATTTTCTTCTCCGAGGCTATGGGTCCCCACATTGGCACCAGAGGTGGTACCCTCACAAACTTTTATATATATATATATATATATATATATATATATATATATATATATATATATATATATATATATATAAATATATATATATATATATATATATATATATATATGTATATATAAATATATAAACAATAAGTAAATACATGACGAACTAAAAATCGAATCATAACAATTATTAAATGAATGAAAATATAATAAAAAATAATGAATTGAATAAAAAAAATACAAAAAATGTCAATGACACATAAAGGAATAAAAATATTTCATTCATAATTATTATAATACAATATATATATATATATATATATATATATATATATATATATATATATATATATATATATATATATATATATATTTATATATATTTATATATATATAGAGATTTTTTTTTTAACCTATAAGGGGTACCACCTGTAGTGCAAGTGTAGGGACCCATAGCCTTGGAGAAGAAAATAAAGAGTACTCAGAGAAGACCTTGTGGATCCTCACTGACCACCTTGATATTTTCTTCTCTTCTCTAATAAATATATATATATATATATATATATATATATATATATATATATATATATATATATATATATATACATATATTACAATATATGGCTTGGGAACAAGATTGAATGGTCCTCAAGCCAATATGCAATTGAAAACTCCACACCCATGAAGGATTCGAACCCAGACAGCTAGGAGGGCTCTTCATCCCAAAGAGGGGGGAACAGGGGGAGTGGTGCAGGTGAAACAGGGATGAAGAGGGGGAACAGGGGGAGTGTTGCAAGTGAAACAGGGATGAAGAGGGGGAACAGAGGGAGTGGTGCAGGTGAAAAAGGCATGAGGAGGGGGAACAGGAGGAGTGGCGCAGGTGAAACAGGAATGAAGAGGGGAACAGGGGGAGTGGCGCAGGTAAAACAGGGATGAAGAGGCGGAACAGGGGGAGAGGTGCAGGTGAAACAGGGATGAAGAGGGGGAACAAGGGGAGTGGTGCAGGTGAAACAGGGATGAAGAGGGGGAACAGGGGGAGTGGTGCAGGTGAAACTGGGATGAAGAGGTGGTACAAGGGGAGTTGTACAGGTGAAAAAGGGATGAAGTGGGAGTGAAGGAGGTGCAGGAAGGGGGGCAGAGAGTATGATGTAGGAGGGAGGGAGGACGATGGGAAGGGATGGCGGCGGGAGGGAAGACTACATGATGGGTAAGAAGGGAAGGTGAGTGAACGATGGGAAGGACTAGCAACGGGAGGGAGGAAAAACAGAGGGAAGGGCGAGAGTGAGAAGCGGCGGAAGGAATGAGAACGAAGGGATGGATCTGCGGCGAGAGGGAAGACGATGGGAAGGCCGGGATGGGATAGGGGCGGGAGTGGGAAGGGCAGAAAGATGGAGGATGAGCAGGTTTATGAGAGGGAGGAAAAGGGAAGGAGAAGGTGCCAGAACGAGAGGAGGGAGTTTGGTAGTAAAATAGGAGAGGGAGTGGGGAGGGTGTTGATAGATGGTTATGATAAATGGATAGATTAATGGAAAATTTATATAGGTAGATAGATGGATGGATATATTGATTGCTAAATATATATATTGGCGGATAGACGGATGCATAGATGAGTTGATAGACGGAAAGACAGATGACTATATGGATGGATAGAAAGATGAGTTGATGGACGGATACATGGATAGATAGATGTATATAATGATAAATGGTTGTTTTAATGGGAAGATAGATTGATGGATTGACAGATATAAGTAGATAGATAGATGGATACATTGATGGATACATTTGTGCTAGGTGAACAGTCGAATCAGGTTAAAGAATATCTTTCGATTTGCTATTGCATCAACCGGGATTCGATCGGGGACCATTAGGATTATAACCATCGAACTCACTCCATTTAGACGCTACGCCTCCAGTTTGTGTGTGTGTGTGTGTGTGTGTGTGTGTGTGTGTGTGTGTGTGTGTGTGTGTGTGTGTGTGTGTGTGTGTGTGTGTGTATGTGTGTGTGTGTGTGTGTGTGTGTGTGTGTGTGTATGTGTGTGTGTGTGTGTGTGTGTTTGTGTGTTTGTTAGTTAGAGAGAAATAGATGTAGTAGATATAAAAGAGGATAAATACAGTTATTTGATAGGCGGGGTCCAAGAGCTAATAACTCGATTCTGCAGATACATATAGTAAATAAAAGGATAAAACACACACACACACACACACACACACACTAGTTGATAATGGACTGTTTTGTGTTCGTATCCATGTGTACTATTGTCATGACCGACAGACACGTGAAGCTATATGTGTTTATTTGTACCTGTAATTAAACTGACATGTGTACGGTAATTATCTGTATGTGTCCATTTTAAAGGTACATATTAGTGAATGTTTATTTATGTAAATTGATTGACATATGTACGTATGCGCGCGTTTAGTGATACTGTAATTTATATGGTTAACATGTATACGTTTGAATGACATAGTTTCCCATTAATGTCACATTTTTTGTTACTGTTTCACTGTTCACTCTCCCTCTCTGACCCCCGTCGACTAATTGTGCTCACGTGTGTTTGTTCAAGGTACGGTAACCATTGGCTTTTTACCCAATAATTTGCAACTATTTGCAAACAAACATTTCTAAAGAACATCTATGTTTCTGATAAATATTCTTTTTCCTAACATACATGTAAATCACACAGTACCTAACCTCAGTCAGAAACACTTTTCTTACTATCTCTCACAACGGCTTTTGCATATATATCCTATCTTAATAAATTTATAATTTAAATTCATAACTGGCAACCCTCTTCCAGCGCCTTAAAGGCCACCAAACATCATTCTTTTCCATTAACCTCTCCCAAATTATCTTTTGCACCAATACACACACTAGGGGGCTTTATAGCTGAGTGGACAGCGCTCTCGACTCGTAATCCTAGGGTCAAAGTTCGATCCCCCGGTGATGGAGCAAACGAAAATCAGCAGAGTTTCATTCATTCATGATGCTCCTCTTACCTAGCAGTACATAGGTACTTGGGGATTAGACACCTGTTACGGGCTGCTTCCTGGGTGTGTGTATGTGGAATTTTTTTTTTATTAGCTAGTAAAAATTGATTGATTCACAGTTGAGAGGCGGGCCGAAAGAGCAGAGCTCAACCCTCGCAAGAACAACTAGGTGAACACAACAAGATAAATACTAACTAACCACGATCTCGTATAATCTACTACACACGCTACCACCTCCCCCAGTACCTCCCCACCTCCCCCCACTCCCTAAATCACTCTACCTAAGTCATTAAAAATATAAAACAAATCAATTAATACACAAAAAATACTAACTATAAATAAAGGAACCAAATTTTATACATACAGCGACTCCAGCGTGGTCTAGTCGGAGGAGAACGTGTTCTCATCTGGATAGATTGCGATCGAGCCTGTCGGAACGGTTGTGTAACTGCAGGGCACAAATATTTGTGTGTGTCCCCTCCTGTAGCTGCCTCTGTTTCGACAGGTTCCCTGGATAGCTGGAATTGGCCTGGCCCTAGGAAAGTGGGGAAGGGGTGAAATCCGTTGGGCCCACGGATGGATACCTTGGATCCATAGACCTAGGGTAGGTCTAATCACCTGGGATTCGAACCCACGGTGGGAATAAGGGAGGAGATTTGGAAGAGGAGAGGACACAAATGGTTCCTGGAACCAAACCTCACATAAATCCGGACACTCACACACACACACCCATATCCGAACATTCACAGGGACACTCACACACACACATCCATAGACTGTGATAAGGGAGACCATCTGAGGGGACACAGATGGCCTCCTGAAACCACAGATGTAACCGGACACATAATCATCCGGACACTCACAGGGACACCCACACTCACCCGGACACTCACAGTGACACTCACACTCACACACTGACACACATCCATAGACACAAACTGTGATAAGGGAGACCATCTGAGGGGACACAGATGGCCTCCTGGACCCACAGGGTCCATATCCACAGGCTCAGATCAATATTTAAATATACATATATATTTATATATATAAAATTTTTAAAGAAAATACACACACACATACACACACACACATATATATATATATATATATATATATATATATATATATATATATATATATATATATATATATATATATATATATATATATATATATAAATATATATATATATATATATATATATATATATATATATATATATATATATATATATGTATATATAAATATATAAACAATAAGTAAATACATGACGAACTAAAAATCGAATCATAACAATTATTAAATGAATGAAAATATAATAAAAAATAATGAATTGAATAAAAAAAATACAAAAAATGTCAATGACACATAAAGGAATAAAAATATTTCATTCATAATTATTATAATACAATATATATATATATATATATATATATATATATATATATATATATATATATATATATATATATATATATATTTATATATATTTATATATATATAGAGATTATTTTTTTAACCTATAAGGGGTACCACCTGTAGTGCAAGTGTAGGGACCCATAGCCTTGGAGAAGAAAATAAAGAGTACTCAGAGAAGACCTTGTGGATCCTCACTGACCACCTTGATATTTTCTTCTCTTCTCTAATAAATATATATATATATATATATATATATATATATATATATATATATATATATATATATATATATATATATATATATATATATATATATATATATATATATATATACATATATTACAATATATGGCTTGGGAACAAGATTGAATGGTCCTCAAGCCAATATGCAATTGAAAACTCCACACCCATGAAGGATTCGAACCCAGACAGCTAGGAGGGCTCTTCATCCCAAAGAGGGGGGAACAGGGGGAGTGGTGCAGGTGAAACAGGGATGAAGAAGGGGAACAGGGGGAGTGTTGCAGGTGAAACAGGGATGAAGAGGGGGAACAGAGGGAGTGGTGCAGGTGAAAAAGGCATGAGGAGGGGGAACAGGAGGAGTGGCGCAGGTGAAACAGGAATGAAGAGGGGGAACAGGGGGAGTGGCGCAGGTAAAACAGGGATGAAGAGGCGGAACAGGGGGAGAGGTGCAGGTGAAACAGGGATGAAGAGGGGGAACAAGGGGAGTGGTGCAGGTGAAACAGGGATGAAGAGGGGGAACAGGGGGAGTGGTGCAGGTGAAACTGGGATGAAGAGGTGGTACAAGGGGAGTTGTACAGGTGAAAAAGGGATGAAGTGGGAGTGAAGGAGGTGCAGGAAGGGGGGCAGAGAGTATGATGTAGGAGGGAGGGAGGACGATGGGAAGGGATGGCGGCGGGAGGGAAGACTACATGATGGGTAAGAAGGGAAGGTGAGTGAACGATGGGAAGGACTAGCAACGGGAGGGAGGAAAAACAGAGGGAAGGGCGAGAGTGAGAAGCGGCGGAAGGAATGAGAACGAAGGGATGGATCTGCGGCGAGAGGGAAGACGATGGGAAGGCCGGGATGGGATAGGGGCGGGAGTGGGAAGGGCAGAAAGATGGAGGATGAGCAGGTTTATGAGAGGGAGGAAAAGGGAAGGAGAAGGTGCCAGAACGAGAGGAGGGAGTTTGGTAGTAAAATAGGAGAGGGAGTGGGGAGGGTGTTGATAGATGGTTATGATAAATGGATAGATTAATGGAAAATTTATATAGGTAGATAGATGGATGGATATATTGATTGCTAAATATATATATTGGCGGATAGACGGATGCATAGATGAGTTGATAGACGGAAAGACAGATGACTATATGGATGGATAGAAAGATGAGTTGATGGACGGATACATGGATAGATAGATGTATATAATGATAAATGGTTGTTTTAATGGGAAGATAGATTGATGGATTGACAGATATAAGTAGATAGATAGATGGATACATTGATGGATACATTTGTGCTAGGTGAACAGTCGAATCAGGTTAAAGAATATCTTTCGATTTGCTATTGCATCAACCGGGATTCGATCGGGGACCATTAGGATTATAACCATCGAACTCACTCCATTTAGACGCTACGCCTCCAGTTTGTGTGTGTGTGTGTGTGTGTGTGTGTGTGTGTGTGTGTGTGTGTGTGTGTGTGTGTGTGTGTGTGTGTGTGTGTATGTGTGTGTGTGTGTGTGTGTGTGTGTGTGTATGTGTGTGTGTGTGTGTGTGTGTTTGTGTGTTTGTTAGTTAGAGAGAAATAGATGTAGTAGATATAAAAGAGGATAAATACAGTTATTTGATAGGCGGGGTCCAAGAGCTAATAACTCGATTCTGCAGATACATATAGTAAATAAAAGGATAAAACACACACACACACACACACACACACACTAGTTGATAATGGACTGTTTTGTGTTCGTATCCATGTGTACTATTGTCATGACCGACAGACACGTGAAGCTATATGTGTTTATTTGTACCTGTAATTAAACTGACATGTGTACGGTAATTATCTGTATGTGTCCATTTTAAAGGTACATATTAGTGAATGTTTATTTATGTAAATTGATTGACATATGTACGTATGCGCGCGTTTAGTGATACTGTAATTTATATGGTTAACATGTATACGTTTGAATGACATAGTTTCCCATTAATGTCACATTTTTTGTTACTGTTTCGCTGTTCACTCTCCCTCTCTGACCCCCGTCGACTAATTGTGCTCACGTGTGTTTGTTCAAGGTACGGTAACCATTGGCTTTTTACCCAATAATTTGCAACTATTTGCAAACAAACATTTCTAAAGAACATCTATGTTTCTGATAAATATTCTTTTTCCTAACATACATGTAAATCACACAGTACCTAACCTCAGTCAGAAACACTTTTCTTACTATCTCTCACAACGGCTTTTGCATATATATCCTATCTTAATAAATTTATAATTTAAATTCATAACTGGCAACCCTCTTCCAGCGCCTTAAAGGCCACCAAACATCATTCTTTTCCATTAACCTCTCCCAAATTATCTTTTGCACCAATAAACACACTAGGGGGCTTTATAGCTGAGTGGACAGCGCTCTCGACTCGTAATCCTAGGGTCAAAGTTCGATCCCCCGGTGATGGAGCAAACGAAAATCAGCAGAGTTTCATTCATTCATGATGCTCCTCTTACCTAGCAGTACATAGGTACTTGGGGATTAGACACCTGTTACGGGCTGCTTCCTGGGTGTGTGTATGTGGAATTTTTTTTTTATTAGCTAGTAAAAATTGATTGATTCACAGTTGAGAGGCGGGCCGAAAGAGCAGAGCTCAACCCTCGCAAGAACAACTAGGTGAACACGACAAGATAAATACTAACTAACCACGATCTCGTATAATCTACTACACACGCTACCACCTCCCCCAGTACCTCCCCACCTCCCCCACTCCCTAAATAACTCTACCTAAGTCATTAAAAATATAAAACCAATCAATTAATACACAAAAAATACTAACTATAAATAAAGGAACCAAATTTTATACATACAGCGACTCCAGCGTGGTCTAGTCGGAGGAGAACGTGTTCTCATCTGGATAGATTGCGATCGAGCCTGTCGGAACGGTTGTGTAACTGCAGGGCACAAATATTTGTGTGTGTCCCCTCCTGTAGCTGCCTCTGTTTCGACAGGTTCCCTGGATAGCTGGAATTGGCCTGGCCCTAGGAAAGTGGGGAAGGGGTGAAATCCGTTGGGCCCACGGATGGATACCTTGGATCCATAGACCTAGGGTAGGTCTAATCACCTGGGATTCGAACCCACGGTGGGAATAAGGGAGGAGATTTGGGGGAGGAGGGGACACAAATGGTTCCTGGAACCAAACCTCACATAAATCCGGACACTCACACACACACACACACACACCCATATCCGAACATTCACAGGGACACTCACACACACACATCCATAGACTGTGATAAGGGAGACCATCTGAGGGGACACAGATGGCCTCCTGAAACCACAGATGTAACCGGACACATAATCATCCGGACACTCACAGGGACACCCACACTCACCCGGACACTCACAGTGACACTCACACTCACACACTGACACACATCCATAGACACAAACTGTGATAAGGGAGACCATCTGAGGGGACACAGATGGCCTCCTGGACCCACAGGGTCCATATCCACAGGCTCAGATCAATATTTAAATATACATATATATTTATATATATAAAATTTTTAAAGAAAATACACACACACACACACACATATATATATATATATATATATATATATATATATATATATATATATATATATATATATATATATATATATATATATATATATATATATATATATATATATATATATATATATACCAAGATATATATATATATATATATATATATATATATATATATATATATATATATATATATATATATATATATATATATATATATATACCAAGTTGCTGCAGAGTGCCTGGGTGCTGCAACAACACAACACGACATTGCTCGCCTCACAGCAGTAGCAGCACCACATGCAGGGGATTTCCTGTTAGCAACCCCAATGCCGGCAACTGGCACGCGTCTCACACCACACGCCCTCCGAATTGCTGTGGCCCTCCGCCTTGCTGCCCCAATCCACACCAGATATAGGTGTATTTGCGGCGAGGTGGTGGCTGACAGGTACGGTCACCATGGCCTACTCTGCCAAAGCACAGGGGGATGGCACTCGAGGCACAGTGAAGTTAACGACATCATCAAGAGGAGCCTCACTACAGCTGGATGCCCAGCTGAAAGAGAGCCCCGTTACCTAACGCCCCGTAACTCTGATGCTCTTATTGGTCGCCCGGATGGTATCACAGTGAACCCCTGGAAGAATGGCAAGCAGTTGGTATGGGACTACACGTGCGTATCAACCCTGGCTAACACCTACATTAACCTCAGTGTTGCACAACCAGGTGGCGCTGCCACCCACAGGGAAGCAGCCAAATCCCGTAAGTATAGAGAACTGGATCACCACTACAATTTTGTCCCCATTGCTTCTGAGACGCTCGGCGCCTGGGGTAAAAGTGCTACCAGTTTTTTGAAGGAACTGGGTTCTAGGCTCATTGAAACAACAAGGGACCCGAGAGCTGCAAGCTTTCTTTTCCAGCGCCTCAGTGTGGCGATACAGAGGGGAAATGCGCACTGCATCCAGGGTTCCTGCCCGCCATCTGAGGAGCTGGAGGAACTCGACAACCTATGACAACCATCTTTGTAACCCATATGTAACTCCTTTTTTGTAACAAAGTTCAAATAAAGTAAATATATATGTGTACATACAAAAGAATGGGGGTGGTAGGAGAAGATAATATTAGTGTTCAGTGAGAGACCACAAGGTCTCCTCTGAATACTTTTTATTTTCTTCTCCGAGGCTATGGGTCCCCACATTGGCACCAGAGGTGGTACCCTCACAAACTTTTATATATATATATATATATATATATATATATATATATATATATATATATATATATATATATATAAATATATATATATATATATATATATATATATGTATATATAAATATATAAACAATAAGTAAATACATGACGAACTAAAAATCGAATCATAACAATTATTAAATGAATGAAAATATAATAAAAAATAATGAATTGAATAAAAAAAATACAAAAAATGTCAATGACACATAAAGGAATAAAAATATTTCATTCATAATTATTATAATACAATATATATATATATATATATATATATATATATATATATATATATATATATATATATATATATATATATATATATATATATATATATATTTATATATATTTATATATATATAGAGATTTTTTTTTTAACCTATAAGGGGTACCACCTGTAGTGCAAGTGTAGGGACCCATAGCCTTGGAGAAGAAAATAAAGAGTACTCAGAGAAGACCTTGTGGATCCTCACTGACCACCTTGATATTTTCTTCTCTTCTCTAATAAATATATATATATATATATATATATATATATATATATATATATATATATATATATATATATATATATATATATATACATATATTACAATATATGGCTTGGGAACAAGATTGAATGGTCCTCAAGCCAATATGCAATTGAAAACTCCACACCCATGAAGGATTCGAACCCAGACAGCTAGGAGGGCTCTTCATCCCAAAGAGGGGGGAACAGGGGGAGTGGTGCAGGTGAAACAGGGATGAAGAGGGGGAACAGGGGGAGTGTTGCAGGTGAAACAGGGATGAAGAGGGGGAACAGAGGGAGTGGTGCAGGTGAAAAAGGCATGAGGAGGGGGAACAGGAGGAGTGGCGCAGGTGAAACAGGAATGAAGAGGGGGAACAGGGGGAGTGGCGCAGGTGAAACAGGGATGAAGAGGCGGAACAGGGGGAGAGGTGCAGGTGAAACAGGGATGAAGAGGGGGAACAAGGGGAGTGGTGCAGGTGAAACAGGGATGAAGAGGGGGAACAGGGGGAGTGGTGCAGGTGAAACTGGGATGAAGAGGTGGTACAAGGGGAGTTGTACAGGTGAAAAAGGGATGAAGTGGGAGTGAAGGAGGTGCAGGAAGGGGGGCAGAGAGTATGATGTAGGAGGGAGGGAGGACGATGGGAAGGGATGGCGGCGGGAGGGAAGACTACATGATGGGTAAGAAGGGAAGGTGAGTGAACGATGGGAAGGACTAGCAACGGGAGGGAGGAAAAACAGAGGGAAGGGCGAGAGTGAGAAGCGGCGGAAGGAATGAGAACGAAGGGATGGATCTGCGGCGAGAGGGAAGACGATGGGAAGGCCGGGATGGGATAGGGGCGGGAGTGGGAAGGGCAGAAAGATGGAGGATGAGCAGGTTTATGAGAGGGAGGAAAAGGGAAGGAGAAGGTGCCAGAACGAGAGGAGGGAGTTTGGTAGTAAAATAGGAGAGGGAGTGGGGAGGGTGTTGATAGATGGTTATGATAAATGGATAGATTAATGGAAAATTTATATAGGTAGATAGATGGATGGATATATTGATTGCTAAATATATATATTGGCGGATAGACGGATGCATAGATGAGTTGATAGACGGAAAGACAGACGACTATATGGATGGATAGAAAGATGAGTTGATGGACGGATACATGGATAGATAGATGTATATAATGATAAATGGTTGTTTTAATGGGAAGATAGATTGATGGATTGACAGATATAAGTAGATAGATAGATGGATACATTGATGGATACATTTGTGCTAGGTGAACAGTCGAATCAGGTTAAAGAATATCTTTCGATTTGCTATTGCATCAACCGGGATTCGATCGGGACCATTAGGATTATAACCATCGAACTCACTCCATTTAGACGCTACGCCTCCAGTTTGTGTGTGTGTGTGTGTGTGTGTGTGTGTGTGTGTGTGTGTGTGTGTGTGTGTGTATGTGTGTGTGTGTGTGTGTGTGTGTGTGTGTATGTGTGTGTGTGTGTGTGTGTTTGTGTGTTTGTTAGTTAGAGAGAAATAGATGTAGTAGATATAAAAGAGGATAAATACAGTTATTTGATAGGCGGGGTCCAAGAGCTAATAACTCGATTCTGCAGATACATATAGTAAATAAAAGGATAAAACACACACACACACACACACACACACACACACTAGTTGATAATGGACTGTTTTGTGTTCGTATCCATGTGTACTATTGTCATGACCGACAGACACGTGAAGCTATATGTGTTTATTTGTACCTGTAATTAAACTGACATGTGTACGGTAATTATCTGTATGTGTCCATTTTAAAGGTACATATTAGTGAATGTTTATTTATGTAAATTGATTGACATATGTACGTATGCGCGCGTTTAGTGATACTGTAATTTATATGGTTAACATGTATACGTTTGAATGACATAGTTTCCCATTAATGTCACATTTTTTGTTACTGTTTCGCTGTTCACTCTCCCTCTCTGACCCCCGTCGACTAATTGTGCTCACGTGTGTTTGTTCAAGGTACGGTAACCATTGGCTTTTTACCCAATAATTTGCAACTATTTGCAAACAAACATTTCTAAAGAACATCTATGTTTCTGATAAATATTCTTTTTCCTAACATACATGTAAATCACACAGTACCTAACCTCAGTCAGAAACACTTTTCTTACTATCTCTCACAACGGCTTTTGCATATATATCCTATCTTAATAAATTTATAATTTAAATTCATAACTGGCAACCCTCTTCCAGCGCCTTAAAGGCCACCAAACATCATTCTTTTCCATTAACCTCTCCCAAATTATCTTTTGCACCAATACACACACTAGGGGGCTTTATAGCTGAGTGGACAGCGCTCTCGACTCGTAATCCTAGGGTCAAAGTTCGATCCCCCGGTGATGGAGCAAACGAAAATCAGCAGAGTTTCATTCATTCATGATGCTCCTCTTACCTAGCAGTACATAGGTACTTGGGGATTAGACACCTGTTACGGGCTGCTTCCTGGGTGTGTGTATGTGGAATTTTTTTTTTATTAGCTAGTAAAAATTGATTGATTCACAGTTGAGAGGCGGGCCGAAAGAGCAGAGCTCAACCCTCGCAAGAACAACTAGGTGAACACGACAAGATAAATACTAACTAACCACGATCTCGTATAATCTACTACACACGCTACCACCTCCCCCAGTACCTCCCCACCTCCCCCCACTCCCTAAATCACTCTACCTAAGTCATTAAAAATATAAAACAAATCAATTAATACACAAAAAATACTAACTATAAATAAAGGAACCAAATTTTATACATACAGCGACTCCAGCGTGGTCTAGTCGGAGGAGAACGTGTTCTCATCTGGATAGATTGCGATCGAGCCTGTCGGAACGGTTGTGTAACTGCAGGGCACAAATATTTGTGTGTGTCCCCTCCTGTAGCTGCCTCTGTTTCGACAGGTTCCCTGGATAGCTGGAATTGGCCTGGCCCTAGGAAAGTGGGGAAGGGGTGAAATCCGTTGGGCCCACGGATGGATACCTTGGATCCATAGACCTAGGGTAGGTCTAATCACCTGGGATTCGAACCCACGGTGGGAATAAGGGAGGAGATTTGGGGGAGGAGGGGACACAAATGGTTCCTGGAACCAAACCTCACATAAATCCGGACACTCACACACACACACACACACACACCCATATCCGAACATTCACAGGGACACTCACACACACACATCCATAGACTGTGATAAGGGAGACCATCTGAGGGGACACAGATGGCCTCCTGAAACCACAGATGTAACCGGACACATAATCATCCGGACACTCACAGGGACACCCACACTCACCCGGACACTCACAGTGACACTCACACTCACACACTGACACACATCCATAGACACAAACTGTGATAAGGGAGACCATCTGAGGGGACACAGATGGCCTCCTGGACCCACAGGGTCCATATCCACAGGCTCAGATCAATATTTAAATATACATATATATTTATATATATAAAATTTTTAAAGAAAATACACACACACACACACACACATATATATATATATATATATATATATATATATATATATATATATATATATATATATATATATATATATATATATATATATATAAATATATATATATATATATATATATATATATATATATATATATATATATATATATATATGTATATATAAATATATAAACAATAAGTAAATACATGACGAACTAAAAATCGAATCATAACAATTATTAAATGAATGAAAATATAATAAAAAATAATGAATTGAATAAAAAAAATAAAAAAAATGTCAATGACACATAAAGGAATAAAAATATTTCATTCATAATTATTATAATACAATATATATATATATATATATATATATATATATATATATATATATATATATATATATATATATTTATATATATTTATATATATATAGAGATTTTTTTTTTAACCTATAAGGGGTACCACCTGTAGTGCAAGTGTAGGGACCCATAGCCTTGGAGAAGAAAATAAAGAGTACTCAGAGAAGACCTTGTGGGTCCTCACTGACCACCTTGATATTTTTTTCTCTTCTCTAATAAATATATATATATATATATATATATATATATATATATATATATATATATATATATATATATATATATATATATATATATATATATATATATATATATATATATATACATATATTACAATATATGGCTTGGGAACAAGATTGAATGGTCCTCAAGCCAATATGCAATTGAAAACTCCACCCCCATGAAGGATTCGAACCCAGACAGCTAGGAGGGCTCTTCATCCCAAAGAGGGGGGAACAGGGGGAGTGGTGCAGGTGATACAGGGATGAAGAGGGGGAACAGGGGGAGTGTTGCAGGTGAAACAGGGATGAAGAGGGGGAACAGAGGGAGTGGTGCAGGTGAAAAAGGCATGAGGAGGGGGAACAGGAGGAGTGGCGCAGGTGAAACAGGAATGAAGAGGGGGAACAGGGGGAGTGGCGCAGGTGAAACAGGGATGAAGAGGCGGAACAGGGGGAGAGGTGCAGGTGAAACAGGGATGAAGAGGGGGAACAATGGGAGTGGTGCAGGTGAAACAGGGATGAAGAGGGGGAACAGGGGGAGTGGTGCAGGTGAAACTGGGATGAAGAGGTGGTACAAGGGGAGTTGTACAGGTGAAAAAGGGATGAAGTGGGAGTGAAGGAGGTGCAGGAAGGGGGGCAGAGAGTATGATGTAGGAGGGGGGGAGGACGATGGGAAGGGATGGCGGCGGGAGGGAAGACTACATGATGGGTAAGAAGGGAAGGTGAGTGAACGATGGGAAGGACTAGCAACGGGAGGGAGGAAAAACAGAGGGAAGGGCGAGAGTGAGAAGCGGCGGAAGGAATGAGAACGAAGGGATGGATCTGCGGCGAGAGGGAAGACGATGGGAAGGCCGGGATGGGATAGGGGCGGGAGTGGGAAGGGCAGAAAGATGGAGGATGAGCAGGTTTATGAGAGGGAGGAAAAGGGAAGGAGAAGGTGCCAGAACGAGAGGAGGGAGTTTGGTAGTAAAATAGGAGAGGGAGTGGGGAGGGTGTTGATAGATGGTTATGATAAATGGATAGATTAATGGAAAATTTATATAGGTAGATAGATGGATGGATATATTGATTGCTAAATATATATATTTACGGATAGACGGATGCATAGATGAGTTGATAGACGGAAAGACAGATGACTATATGGATGGATAGAAAGATGAGTTGATGGACGGATACATGGATAGATAGATGTATATAATGATAAATGGTTGTTTTAATGGGAAGATAGATTGATGGATTGACAGATATAAGTAGATAGATAGATGGATACATTGATGGATACATTTGTGCTAGGTGAACAGTCGAATCAGGTTAAAGAATATCTTTCGATTTGCTATTGCATCAACCGGGATTCGATCGGGGACCATTAGGATTATAACCATCGAACTCACTCCATTTAGACGCTACGCCTCCAGTTTGTGTGTGTGTGTGTGTGTGTGTGTGTGTGTGTGTGTGTGTGTGTGTGTGTGTATGTGTGTGTGTGTGTGTGTGTGTGTGTGTGTGTGTGTGTGTATGTGTGTGTGTGTGTGTGTGTTTGTGTGTTTGTTAGTTAGAGAGAAATAGATGTAGTAGATATATAAGAGGATAAATACAGTTATTTGATAGGCGGGGTCCAAGAGCTAATAACTCGATTCTGCAGATACATATAGTAAATAAAAGGATAAAACACACACACACACACACACACACACACACTAGTTGATAATGGACTGTTTTGTGTTCGTATCCATGTGTACTATTGTCATGACCGACAGACACGTGAAGCTATATGTGTTTATTTGTACCTGTAATTAAACTGACATGTGTACGGTAATTATCTGTATGTGTCCATTTTAAAGGTACATATTAGTGAATGTTTATTTATGTAAATTGATTGACATATGTACGTATGCGCGCGTTTAGTGATACTGTAATTTATATGGTTAACTTGTATACGTTTGAATGACATAGTTTCCCATTAATGTCACATTTTTTGTTACTGTTTCGCTGTTCACTCTCCCTCTCTGACCCCCGTCGACTAATTGTGCTCACGTGTGTTTGTTCAAGGTACGGTAACCATTGGCTTTTTACCCAATAATTTGCAACTATTTGCAAACAAACATTTCTAAAGAACATCTATGTTTCTGATAAATATTCTTTTTCCTAACATACATGTAAATCACACAGTACCTAACCTCAGTCAGAAACACTTTTCTTACTATCTCTCACAACGGCTTTTGCATATATATCCTATCTTAATAAATTTATAATTTAAATTCATAACTGGCAACCCTCTTCCAGCGCCTTAAAGGCCACCAAACATCATTCTTTTCCATTAACCTCTCCCAAATTATCTTTTGCACCAATACACACACTAGGGGGCTTTATAGCTGAGTGGACAGCGCTCTCGACTCGTAATCCTAGGGTCAAAGTTCGATCCCCCGGTGATAGAGCAAACGAAAATCAGCAGAGTTTCATTCATTCATGATGCTCCTCTTACCTAGCCGTACATAGGTACTTGGGCATTCGACACCTGTTACGGGCTGCTTCCTGGGTGTGTGTATGTGGAATTTTTTTTTTATTAGCTAGTAAAAATTGATTGATTCACAGTTGAGAGGCGGGCCGAAAGAGCAGAGCTCAACCCTCGCAAGAACAACTAGGTGAACACAACAAGATAAATACTAACTAGCCACGATCTCGTATAATCTACTACACACGCTACCACCTCCCCCAGTACCTCCCCACCTCCCCCCACTCCCTAAATCACTCTACCTAAGTCATTAAAAATATAAAACAAATCAATTAATACACAACAAATACTAACTATAAATAAAGGAACCAAATTTTATACATACAGCGACTCCAGCGTGGTCTAGTCGGAGGAGAACGTGTTCTCATCTGGATAGATTGCGATCGAGCCTGTCGGAACGGTTGTGTAACTGCAGGGCACAAATATTTGTGTGTGTCCCCTCCTGTAGCTGCCTCTGTTTCGACAGGTTCCCTGGATAGCTGGAATTGGCCTGGCCCTAGGAAAGTGGGGAAGGGGTGAAATCCGTTGGGCCCACGGATGGATACCTTGGATCCATAGACCTAGGGTAGGTCTAATCACCTGGGATTCGAACCCACGGTGGGAATAAGGGAGGAGATTTGGGGGAGGAGGGGACACAAATGGTTCCTGGAACCAAACCTCACATAAATCCGGACACTCACACACACACACACACACACCCATATCCGAACATTCACAGGGACACTCACACACACACATCCATAGACTGTGATAAGGGAGACCATCTGAGGGGACACAGATGGCCTCCTGAAACCACAGATGTAACCGGACACATAATCATCCGGACACTCACAGGGACACCCACACTCACCCGGACACTCACAGTGACACTCACACTCACACACTGACACACATCCATAGACACAAACTGTGATAAGGGAGACCATCTGAGGGGACACAGATGGCCTCCTGGACCCACAGGGTCCATATCCACAGGCTCAGATCAATATTTAAATATACATATATATTTATATATATAAAATTTTTAAAGAAAATACACACACACACACACACACATATATATATATATATAACTGAAAACTCACACCCCAGAAGTGACTCGAACCCATACTCCCACAACTGGTATGTACAGGGACGCCTTAATCCGCTTGACCATCACGACCGGACAAAAGGAAGTGATAGCCGAGGCTATATGAACCACTTCCCCGCCGGCACTCGGATGGTAATCTTGGGCATAGCATTTTATCAAATCACCTCATTCTTTGGGGCACACGTGAGGAACACAAATGCAAACAAGCCTGAATGGTCCCCAGGACTATATACAACTGAAAACTCACACCCCAGAAGTGACTCGAACCCATACTCCCACAACTGGTATGTACAGGGACGCCTTAATCCGCTTGACCATCACGACCGGACAAAAGGAAGTGATAGCCGAGGCTATATGAACCACTTCCCCGCCGGCACTCGGATGGTAATCTTGGGCATAGCATTTTATCAAATCACCTCATTCTTTGGGGCACACGTGAGGAACACAAAGGCAAACAAGCCTGAATGGTCCCCAGGACTATATACAACTGAAAACTCACACCCCAGAAGTGACTCGAACCCATACTCCCACAACTGGTATGTACAGGGACGCCTTAATCAGAGTGCCGGTGGGGAAGTGGTTCATATAGCCTCGGCTATCACTTCCTTTTGTCCGGTCGTGATGGTCAAGCGGATTAAGGCGTCCCTGTACATACCAGTTGTGGGAGTATGGGTTCGAGTCACTTCTGGGGTGTGAGTTTTCAGTTGTATATAGTCCTGGGGACCATTCAGGCTTGTTTGCATTTGTATTCCTCACGTGTGCCCCAAAGAATGAGGTGATTTGATAAAATGCTATGCCCAAGATTACCATCCGAGTGCCGGCGGGGAAGTGGTTCATATAGCCTCGGCTATCACTTCCTTTTGTCCGGTCGTGATGGTCAAGCGGATTTAGGC
>NC_091150.1:3961628-4006628 GCF_040958095.1 Procambarus clarkii | reverse complement strand
GATGCATAGATGAGTTGATAGACGGAAAGACAGATGACTATATGGATGGATAGAAAGATGAGTTGATGGACGGATACATGGATAGATAGATGTATATAATGATAAATGGTTGTTTTAATGGGAAGATAGATTGATGGATTGACAGATATAAGTAGATAGATAGATGGATACATTGATGGATACATTTGTGCTAGGTGAACAGTCGAATCAGGTTAAAGAATATCTTTCGATTTGCTATTGCATCAACCGGGATTCGATCGGGGACCATTAGGATTATAACCATCGAACTCACTCCATTTAGACGCTACGCCTCCTGTGTGTGTGTGTGTGTGTGTGTGTGTGTGTGTGTGTGTGTGTGTGTGTGTGTGTGTGTGTGTGTATGTGTGTGTGTGTGTGTGTGTGTGTGTGTGTGTATGTGTGTGTGTGTGTTTGTGTGTTTGTTAGTTAGAGAGAAATAGATGTAGTAGATATAAAAGAGGATAAATACAGTTATTTGATAGGCGGGGTCCAAGAGCTAATAACTCGATTCTGCAGATACATATAGTAAATAAAAGGATAAAACACACACACACAAACACACACACACACTAGTTGATAATGGACTGTTTTGTGTTCGTATCCATGTGTACTATTGTCATGACTGACAGACACGTGAAGCTATATGTGTTTATTTGTACCTGTAATTAAACTGACATGTGTACGGTAATTATCTGTATGTGTCCATTTTAAAGGTACATATTAGTGAATGTTTATTTATGTAAATTGATTGACATATGTACGTATGCGCGCGTTTAGTGATACTGTAATTTATATGGTTAACATGTATACGTTTGAATGACATAGTTTCCCATTAATGTCACATTTTTTGTTACTGTTTCGCTGTTCACTCTCCCTCTCTGACCCCCGTCGACTAATTGTGCTCACGTGTGTTTGTTCAAGGTACGGTAACCATTGGCTTTTTACCCAATAATTTGCAACTATTTGCAAACAAACATTTCTAAAGAACATCTATATTTCTGATAAATATTCTTTTTCCTAACATACATGTAAATCACACAGTACCTAACCTCAGTCAGAAACACTTTTCTTACTATCTCTCACAACGGCTTTTGCATATATATCCTATCTTAATAAATTTATAATTTAAATTCATAACTGGCAACCCTCTTCCAGCGCCTTAAAGGCCACCAAACATCATTCTTTTCCATTAACCTCTCCCAAATTATCTTTTGCACCAATACACACACTAGGGGGCTTTATAGCTGAGTGGACAGCGCTCTCGACTCGTAATCCTAGGGTCAAAGTTCGATCCCCCGGTGATGGAGCAAACGAAAATCAGCAGAGTTTCATTCATTCATGATGCTCCTCTTACCTAGCCGTACATAGGTACTTGGGAATTAGACACCTGTTACGGGCTGCTTCCTGGGTGTGTGTATGTGGAATTTTTTTTTTATTAGCTAGTAAAAATTGATTGATTCACAGTTGAGAGGCGGGCCGAAAGAGCAGAGCTCAACCCTCGCAAGAACAACTAGGTGAACACAACAAGATAAATACTAATTAACCACGATCTCGTATAATCTACTACACACGCTACCACCTCCCCCAGTACCTCCCCACCTCCCCCCACTCCCTAAATCACTCTACCTAAGTCATTAAAAATATAAAACAAATCAATTAATACACAAAAAATACTAACTATAAATAAAGGAACCAAATTTTATACATACAGCGACTCCAGCGTGGTCTAGTCGGAGGAGAACGTGTTCTCATCTGGATAGATTGCGATCGAGCCTGTCGGAACGGTTGTGTAACTGCAGGGCACAAATATTTGTGTGTGTCCCCTCCTGTAGCTGCCTCTGTTTCGACAGGTTCCCTGGATAGCTGGAATTGGCCTGGCCCTAGGAAAGTGGGGAAGGGGTGAAATCCGTTGGGCCCACGGATGGATACCTTGGATCCATAGACCTAGGGTAGGTCTAATCACCTGGGATTCGAACCCACGGTGGGAATAAGGGAGGAGATTTGGGGGAGGAGGGGACACAAATGGTTCCTGGAACCAAACCTCACATAAATCCGGACACTCACACACACACACACACACACCCATATCCGAACATTCACAGGGACACTCACACACACACATCCATAGACTGTGATAAGGGAGACCATCTGAGGGGACACAGATGGCCTCCTGAAACCACAGATGTAACCGGACACATAATCATCCGGACACCCACAGGGACACCCACACTCAACCGGACACTCACAGTGACACTCACACTCACACACTGACACACATCCATAGACACAAACTGTGATAAGGGAGACCATCTGAGGGGACACAGATGGCCTCCTGGACCCACAGGGTCCATATCCACAGGCTCAGATCAATATTTAAATATACATATATATTTATATATATAAAATTTTTAAAGAAAATACACACACACACACACACATATATATATATATATATATATATATATATATATATATATATATATATATATATATATATATATATATATATATATATATATATATATATATATATATATATATATGAATGAAAACTCACACCCCAGAAGTGACTCGAACCCATACTCCCAGAAGCAACGCAACTGGTAACTACAGGGCGCCTTAATCCGCTTGACCATCACGGCCGTCAAAAGGAAGTGATAGCCGAGGCTATTTGAGCCACTTCCCCGACGGCAACTCGGATGGTAATCTTGGGCATAGCATTTCACCAAATCACCTCATTCTTTGGGGCACACGTGAGGAACACAAATGCGAACAAGCCTGAATGGTCCCCAGGACTATATGCGAATGAAAACTCACACCCCAGAAGTGACTCGAACCCATACTCCCAGAAGCAACGCAACTGGTAACTACAGGGCGCCTTAATCCGCTTGACCATCACGGCCGTCAAAAGGAAGTGATAGCCGAGGCTATTTGAGCCACTTCCCCGACGGCAACTCGGATGGTAATCTTGGGCATAGCATTTCACCAAATCACCTCATTCTTTGGGGCACACGTGAGGAACACAAATGCGAACAAGCCTGAATGGTCCCCAGGACTATATGCGAATGAAAACTCACACCCCAGAAGTGACTCGAACCCATACTCCCAGAAGCAACGCAACTGGTAACTACAGGGCGCCTTAATCCGCTTGACCATCACGGCCGTCAAAAGGAAGTGATAGCCGAGGCTATTTGAGCCACTTCCCCGACGGCAACTCGGATGGTAATCTTGGGCATAGCATTTCACCAAATCACCTCATTCTTTGGGGCACACGTGAGGAACACAAATGCGAACAAGCCTGAATGGTCCCCAGGACTATATGCGAATGAAAACTCACACCCCAGAAGTGACTCGAACCCATACTCCCAGAAGCAACGCAACTGGTAACTACAGGGCGCCTTAATCCGCTTGACCATCACGGCCGTCAAAAGGAAGTGATAGCCGAGGCTATTTGAGCCACTTCCCCGACGGCAACTCGGATGGTAATCTTGGGCATAGCATTTCACCAAATCACCTCATTCTTTGGGGCACACGTTAGGAACACAAATGCGAACAAGCCTGAATGGTCCCCAGGACTATATGCGAATGAAAACTCGCATATAGCGCTAAGGATAAAGGCGCCCTGTAGTTACCAGTTGCGTTGCTTCTGGGAGTATGGGTTCGAGTCACTTCTGGGGTGTGAGTTTTCATTCGCATATAGTCCTGGGGACCATTCAGGCTTGTTCGCATTTGTGTTCCTCACGTGTGCCCCAAAGAATGAGGTGATTTGGTGAAATGCTATGCCCAAGATTACCATCCGAGTTGCCGTCGGGGAAGTGGCTCAAATAGCCTCGGCTATCACTTCCTTTTGACGGCCGTGATGGTCAAGCGGATTAAGGCGCCCTGTAGTTACCAGTTGCGTTGCTTCTGGGAGTATGGGTTCGAGTCACTTCTGGGGTGTGAGTTTTCATTCGCATATAGTCCTGGGGACCATTCAGGCTTGTTCGCATATATATATATATATATATATATATATATATATATATATATATATATATATATATAAATATATATATATATATATATATATATATATATATATATATATATATGTATATATAAATATATAAACAATAAGTAAATACATGACGAACTAAAAATCGAATCATAACAATTATTAAATGAATGAAAATATAATAAAAAATAATGAATTGAATAAAAAAAATAAAAAAAATGTCAATGACACATAAAGGAATAAAAATATTTCATTCATAATTATTATAATACAATATATATATATATATATATATATATATATATATATATATATATATATATTGTATATATATATATATATATATATATATATATATATATATATATATATATATATATATATATATATATATATATATATATATTTATATATATTTATATATATATAGATATTTTTTTTTTAACCTATAAGGGGTACCACCTGTAGTGCAAGTGTAGGGACCCATAGCCTTGGAGAAGAAAATAAAGAGTACTCAGAGAAGACCTTGTGGATCCTCACTGACCACCTTGATATTTTCTTCTCTTCTCTAATAAATATATATATATATATATATATATATATATATATATATATATATATATATATATATATATATATATATATATATATATATATATATATATATATATATATATATATATATATATATATATACATATATTACAATATATGGCTTGGGAACAAGATTGAATGGTCCTCAAGCCAATATGCAATTGAAAACTCCACACCCATGAAGGATTCGAACCCAGACAGCTAGGAGGGCTCTTCATCCCAAAGAGGGGGGAACAGGGGGAGTGGTGCAGGTGAAACAGGGATGAAGAGGGGGAACAGGGGGAGTGTTGCAGGTGAAACAGGGATGAAGAGGGGGAACAGAGGGAGTGGTGCAGGTGAAACAGGCATGAGGAGGGGGAACAGGAGGAGTGGCGCAGGTGAAACAGGAATGAAGAGGGGGAACAGGGGGAGTGGCGCAGGTGAAACAGAGATGAAGAGGCGGAACAGGGGGTTAGGTGCAGGTGAAACAGGGATGAAGAGGGGGAACAAGGGGAGTGGTGCAGGTGAAACAGGGATGAAGAGGGGGAACAGGGGGAGTGGTGCAGGTGAAACTGGGATGAAGAGGGGGGAACAGGGGGAGTGGTGCAGGTGAAACAGGGATGAAGAGGTGGTACAAGGGGAGTTGTACAGGTGAAAAAGGGATGAAGTGGGAGTGAAGGAGGTGCAGGAAGGGGGGCAGAGAGTATGATGTAGGAGGGAGGGAGGACGATGGGAAGGGATGGCGGCGGGAAGGAAGACTACATGATGGGTAAGAAGGGAAGGTGAGTGAACGAAGGGAAGGACTAGCAACGGGAGGGAGGAAAAACAGAGGGAAGGGCGAGAGTGAGAAGCGGCGGAAGGAATGAGAACGAAGGGATGGATCTGCGGCGAGAGGGAAGACGATGGGAAGGCCGGGATGGGATAGGGGCGGGAGTGGGAGGGGCAGAAAGATGGAGGATGATCAGGGTAATGAGAGGGAGGAAAAGGGAAGGAGAAGGTGCCAGAACGAGAGGAGGGAGTTTGGTAGTAAAATAGGAGAGGGAGTGGGGAGGGTGTTGATAGATGGTTATGATAAATGGATAGATTAATGGAAAATTTATATAGGTAGATAGATGGATGGATATATTGATTGCTAAATATATATATTGGCGGATAGACGGATGCATAGATGAGTTGATAGACGGAAAGACAGATGACTATATGGATGGATAGAAAGATGAGTTGATGGACGGATACATGGATAGATAGATGTATATAATGATAAATGGTTGTTTTAATGGGAAGATAGATTGATGGATTGACAGATATAAGTAGATAGATAGATGGATACATTGATGGATACATTTGTGCTAGGTGAACAGTCGAATCAGGTTAAAGAATATCTTTCGATTTGCTATTGCATCAACCGGGATTCGATCGGGGACCATTAGGATTATAACCATCGAACTCACTCCATTTAGACGCTACGCCTCCAGTTTGTGTGTGTGTGTGTGTGTGTGTGTGTGTGTGTGTGTGTGTGTGTGTGTGTGTGTGTGTGTGTGTGTGTGTGTGTTTGTGTATGTGTGTGTGTGTGTGTGTGTGTGTGTGTATGTGTGTGTGTGTGTGTGTGTTTGTGTGTTTGTTAGTTAGAGAGAAATAGATGTAGTAGATATAAAAGAGGATAAATACAGTTATTTGATAGGCGGGGTCCAAGAGCTAATAACTCGATTCTGCAGATACATATAGTAAATAAAAGGATAAAACACACACACACACACACACTAGTTGATAATGGACTGTTTTGTGTTCGTATCCATGTGTACTATTGTCATGACCGACAGACACGTGAAGCTATATGTGTTTATTTGTACCTGTAATTAAACTGACATGTGTACGGTAATTATCTGTATGTGTCCATTTTAAAGGTACATATTAGTGAATGTTTATTTATGTAAATTGATTGACATATGTACGTATGCGCGCGTTTAGTGATACTGTAATTTATATGGTTAACATGCATACGTTTGAATGACATAGTTTCCCATTAATGTCACATTTTTTGTTACTGTTTCGCTGTTCACTCTCCCTCTCTGACCCCCGTCAACTAATTGTGCTCACGTGTGTTTGTTCAAGGTACGGTAACCATTGGCTTTTTACCCAATAATTTGCAACTATTTGCAAACAAACATTTCTAAAGAACATCTATGTTTCTGATAAATATTCTTTTTCCTAACATACATGTAAATCACACAGTACCTAACCTCAGTCAGAAACACTTTTCTTACTATCTCTCACAACGGCTTTTGCATATGTATCCTATCTTAATAAATTTATAATTTAAATTCATAACTGGCAACCCTCTTCCAGCGCCTTAAAGGCCACCAAACATCATTCTTTTCCATTAACCTCTCCCAAATTATCTTTTGCACCAATACACACACTAGGGGGCTTTATAGCTGAGTGGACAGCGCTCTCGACTCGTAATCCTAGAGTCAAAGTTCGATCCCCCGGTGATGGAGCAAACAAAAATCAGCAGAGTTTCATTCATTCATGATGCTCCTCTTACCTAGCAGTACATAGGTACTTGGGAATTAGACACCTGTTACGGGCTGCTTCCTGGGTGTGTGTATGTGGAATTTTTTTTTTATTAGCTAGTAAAAATTGACTGATTCACAGTTGCGAGGCGGGCCGAAAGAGCAGAGCTCAACCCTCACAAGAACAACTAGGTGAACACAACAAGATAAATACTAACTAACCACGATCTCGTATAATCTACTACACACGCTACCACCTCCCCCAGTACCTCCCCACCTCCCCCCACTCCCTAAATCACTCTACCTAAGTCATTAAAAATATAAAACAAATCAATTAATACACAAAAAATACTAACTATAAATAAAGGAACCAAATTTTATACATACAGCGACTCCAGCGTGGTCTAGTCGGAGGAGAACGTGTTCTCATCTGGATAGATTGCGATCGAGCCTGTCGGAACGGTTGTGTAACTGCAGGGCACAAATATTTGTGTGTGTCCCCTCCTGTAGCTGCCTCTGTTTCGACAGGTTCCCTGGATAGCTGGAATTGGCCTGGCCCTAGGAAAGTGGGGAAGGGGTGAAATCTGTTGGGCCCACGGATGGATACCTTGGATCCATAGACCTAGGGTAGGTCTAATCACCTGGGATTCGAACCCACGGTGGGAATAAGGGAGGAGATTTGGGGGAGGAGGGGACACAAATGGTTCCTGGAACCAAACCTCACATAAATCCGGACACTCACACACACACACACACACACCCATATCCGAACATTCACAGGGACACTCACACACACACATCCATAGACTGTGATAAGGGAGACCATCTGAGGGGACACAGATGGCCTCCTGAAACCACAGATGTAACCGGACACATAATCATCCGGACACTCACAGGAACACCCACACTCACCCGGACACTCACAGTGACACTCACACTCACACACTGACACACATCCATAGACACAAACTGTGATACGGGAGACCATCTGAGGGGACACAGATGGCCTCCTGGACCCACAGGGTCCATATCCACAGGCTCAGATCAATATTTAAATATACATATATATTTATATATATAAAATTTTTAAAGAAAATACACACACACACACACACACACATATATATATATATATATATATATATATATATATATATATATATATATATATATATATATATATATATAAATATATATATATATATATATATATATATATATATATATATATATATATATATATATATATATATGTATATATAAATATATAAACAATAGGTAAATACATGACGAACTAAAAATCGAATCATAACAATTATTAAATGAATGAAAATATAATAAAAAATAATGAATTGAATAAAAAAAATAAAAAAAATGTCAATGACACATAAAGGAATAAAAATATTTTATTCATAATTATTATAATACAATATATATATATGTATATATATATATATATATATATATATATATATATATATATATATATATATATATATATATATATATTTATATATATATAGACATTTTTTTTTAACCTATGTTGGGGGTTTCACCTCTCTATTATTCTCTACCCTTACTCTGGGGTAAGCAATAGTTATGCTCAAGGTAACTCACCGTAGCCCTGCGGGTCTTCCCTCGATCCTCACGGCGCCACTGCACGCCAGGAGAGTCTCCCAGTCAATCTTAACGGCCTCTTATTAAGAAAGAGTGAGAACACGACTCGTTCACATCGACTGTCGTGTGCCCTCCCCAACAATAGGGCTCTACGGTTAAACACAAGATCGCCAACTGGTGTTTAAGGTGGCCAGTAACACCCTCAGTGGACTGGTGTATTCAGTGGTAGCCTTGGCAAGGTCACACTCAAAGATCAGGAATCAGGCAGGTACTTATTGTTATCACTCTATGTTTACCAGTATAATATAGCCACAAGATCAATGGAGGGAATGATAAAGACACTAAGATAGTTTTGTATTTTACTTAAAATGTATGAAAGATGTCACAAGGCCACACAATAATCTATAAATCAACTGATCCTGACTCGGCCGGTAATTCCCACGGATATTATGCGATCATCAGGGGGCAACATCTCCCCCCCCTCATCAAGTGTCAAAAACCAGCTGATCGCGTGGCCTCTCCGCGCGAACTTTGCTTGTTTTCTAGATTCGCTGTTTCGTTAAATTCTCCAATATTACTAGAAACTCGCACACTCAATATTGGCTAAATAAACCGGATTACTCAATTACACTGTACTCAGGCTCAAACAGTCTTTTCTACAATCAATGCTATAATGATTCACTGTAATGGCTTCACATTGTTCTTCACTCAACAATATATTATGAACTATTAACACTGGAGTTTTCAGTACTTTCTCTCGTTGGCGATAACGCAATAATTCACTGTACTCACAAATGATTATTCACTGAATGAACATAGTCATATATATGGTATATAAATCAATCATCAATACATGGAAAATAACTAGTTTCTGGGCACATAGCCTAACCTCCAAATACTGGCATAATATTACATATAATTTACCACTATATGTTCATATCAAAATCTATAGAAAGATATACACAACACAGTAAATTTATCACTGGTTCCTGGTGCCTGTACACACCAATAATCAACATGAATATTACAAGTACTCTTGATAGTACTGTCTAGCACACTGGTGCTTTACCGTGACATGGGTGAGACTTGCTCACGACATATAAAATCTTCAGGCAAGATAATATAGCCAAATAATATAGCTAACTAAAGGGGAATGGGGAGGGAACTAGAACCACCTACTTCACCCTATCCTCCGATGAGAGTCGAGATGTAGCTCCTGGTCCTCGTGTCGGGAACGCCCCCACACTACACGTCGTCGTGTCCTACCAGAGCCTCTCGTCGTCCCACCGTTTAGCGCGTCGTCTCCGTGCCTCCTCACTGCAGGTCCGTCCTCCTCCTTGACTTCTTGAAGGTTGGAGTCGGTCTCCTGGCCGTCGTCTTCTCCCAGCAACGGCTGTCGCCTACGTCTCAGCTACAGTCGTCCGGTTTCCCCAAATAGTCCTCTCCTCCTCAGCTACCCAGTGGCTCTGTCAGCCACTACGCTGTCACGAACTGGTGAATTGCCACAGACGTCAACCTACGTCACTGCACGGCTTCACTGCTACTGGCACAGTACCTGACTGGAGCACTTGTTGCTCAAATAACCGTCAATTCCCTCTTCTGGTTCAACACATGAACTAGGGAAGACTTCTCAGAGTACTGGCGAACTTCCGATGACGCGTAAATCCACGGTAGTGGGAAACAGCTGTCCGACAGACAGGACCACTCGTCGCACGTCCGACCTCTATGACGTGTCGTGTATGACTGCTGGCGCCAGAGTGGCGCGCGGCCCGGACCCCCTTCCATCGTGACGTCACTTTCGCTAAGGGAAGTTTTCATTGGCTCCCGGTGCCACATTGCTGTCGGTGACCAATCCGGTGCCACTGACGTCACACGGTTTTGGCGGGAGATCAGAGAGGTAAGCGCCATCTTGGCTCCCTAAAGGGCCTAAACCACAGGCCAAAATATTACTATTTCACAAATTTCTCGGCTCTCCGAGAACACTTCACTCTCTCCCATATATCAAATTGTAGCCTGCAACGTAGAGAACGCTTGGGAAAAGCAGACATGACTCTTACTGCAGGCGTGGGAGAATTATAAGGAGGGGAACTCCGTCACATACCCCTCCCCTTAAAATAAGAGTCATGTCTGGTTAGTGGATGCGGGATAGGGCATCCGCTACTACGTCGTCCTTCCCCTTTATGTGCTTGACCTTGATCCTTGTCAGACTCTCAGTGCGGGTGAGACTGGTGCCGTCCGCCCTGGACCACTTACTTTCCTCCTCCGGGAGTTCTCGTTTCCTCGGTACACACAGACCCGTCTTCCGCTGGGTTTCTCGGGTATCCGTTCCGTCCTGCTTGTCGGCTCTACCTTCCACAGTGAAGAAAGGTCTCAGGCGGCCTGCGTGACACACCTGTTTCTTTCGGGGTCCATCCGGCTTCCCAATCTCGTACAACACTGGACCCAACCGTCGCAGCACTCGGTATGGTCTCTTGAACCGCGACCTGGTCACTCTACCTTTACCTGGCAGCACAACCAATACTTGGGATCCGATCTGAAAATCCCTCTGCGCAGCTCTCCTGTCGTACCACTTCGACATCTTACGTTGCGCCTTCTTCAGGAGTTTCCTAGCCAGTCCCTTCGCTCGAGTGAGACGTTCTTTGAACTTCTGGACATATTTAATCACCGTTCCCACGGTCGCTCCTGGTGTCCATCGTTCCTTCATCATGAATAGCATGGCATATATAATATATATAAATGGAAAGTAAGCCTTCTCAGGACCCACACGTCCTCCTTCGGCCTTACTAACCAATTTGGGGAACTCCTCCTGCTGTAACTCTCCGAGACGAGTGCGGCTTACCCCTGGAGAACTGGTGAGTGTCACCTGCAACTCACCATTCGGGCTACTCTCGCCCTCCACTCGTTCTCTGGGTCCTACGCAGAGGTGATCTGTTCCCAGGCTGTCAGTCGACTCCTCAGCCCCATCAGATCCACGACCTCCTGGTTCTTCGCGTTGTCTCGGTGTCACAGTACAAACTGGTATCGCCACCGGTGCGATTCCCTTCTCGTCCCCACAGGCGTTCAAATCTTCGCCTGTCTCCTCGTGTTCTGGGCACTCTTCGCCTTTCACGAGATGCGGGAGGACATATCCTCCATACGCGTCATTCCCCAAGATGACCTGTGCCTCCATCTCGGGCATTGATGTACAGACTCCCACCTCTAGGGTCTGGCAGCCATATTCGGAATTTAAAGTTACCTGGTGTAGGGGCATCCTCACTGGGCCTCCCACAGTGGTCACACTTGCCACCCCCACACTGGTGCTCTTGTAACCCTCGGGGAACAGGGTTTCACTTACCAGGGTAAAGTCAGCCCCGGTGTCTCTTAGCATCTTCACTGGGATGGGGTCTGCGACCCCCATCCTTACGGTTCCTTGACACATGAATGGGTGAACTTTCTTCTCCCCATTCAGCACGGGTTCATCCCGCACTCCCTCGGTCCTCTGGTCCTCGAACATCACTAAAGCAACGTGTCCCCGCTGCTTCGGGCGTCTGCATTCCCGCGCGACGTGTCCGGGTATTCCGCAGTTGTAGCAGCGGCCCCTCGGCGGAGACCATCCACCACCGCTCGTCTTAGCACTGCCTCCAGAGACCGTCACACCCTGTGTCTTTCCCGCCTCACTTGTCGTTTCTTTCCCTGCAGTAACAGTTCCCGAGCTCTCAGCTTGGTTCTCCCCTATCGGCGCCACAGCACCTTTTGATCCTCGGGTGTTCCAACTTGAGAAATGGGACTTGGGAGAACTCGTTCCTGCCCTCCATCCATCCGTCCTTCTATAACTCCGATCGTTTCCGACGTATGCGGGTGGTCGGTTCTGTCCCTCTCGGCGTGGGCGTAGGGCTTCCTCTAGCATGTCGGCCCGGTCGGCTGCGGCCCTCAGGTCCTTTATGTCCGCCTCCTTTACCCTCATCCTGATCTCAGGAGAGAGCACGGACATAAACTTTTCCATGGCCATTAGTTCCTTGACCTCTTCGACCGACCTTGCTTCTTCGGAGTCCAGCCACTTAAGGAGCTTTCTTTCAATGTCCCTCGCCGTCTCCGCATACGATTTTCCTGGCAACCGGGTACATTCTCTAAACCTCTTTCTGTAACACTCTGGCGTGAGCTTAAAGGAATGGAGCACAGCTCGTTTTACCGCATCGTAGTTAGTGCATTCTTGGAAGTCGAGCATGGTGAAGGCTTGGCGAGCTTCCCCTGTGAGCCTTCCTTGGACCAACTCCGCCCACTCCGCCCTCGGCCACCTCTTCATAGCAGCAACTCTCTCAAAGTGATCGAAGAAACTTTCGGCTTCACTAGGCACAAAGACCGGCAGGTCTCGTTCCCTCACTCGTCGGTCTTCCTGTGGCGGGGTAGGGGCACATAGTCCCAGTTCAGCTCGCTTCAGCTCCACCTCCTGGTTGGCTTCTATTTCCATTTGTCTCAGCCTAACTTCTTGCTCTCGTTCTTCCCTGCGTAGCTGTGCTTCTCGTTCTTGCTCTTCCCGGCGCAGCTGTGCTTCTCGTTCCTCACGCTTCGTCTGTGCTTCTCGCTCCTGTTCTTCCCGGCGCAGCTGTGCTTCTCGCTCTTGCTCTTCCCGGCGCAGCTGTGCTTCTCGTTCTTGCTCTTCCCGGCGCAGCTGTGCTTCTCGCTCCTCACGCTTCATCTGTGCTTCTCGCTCTTCACGCTTCATCTGTGCTTCTCGCTCTTCACGCTTCATCTGTGCTTCTCGCTCTTCTTTGCGCTGCTGTGCTTCTCGCTCTTCCTTGCGCTGCTGTGCTTCCAGCTGCAGCTTCATTATTTCCAGCTTGATGCTGTGCCTGCTGCCGCTGGATCCCCTGCTGCTTCCACCAATACTCAGGTGCTCACCCTCACTGGCAGGTGTTTGGGGCCGTTCCTCCCCCAAAGCTTCGTCTCGAGCCTTTAGCTGAGCCATTATCTCTAGTCTTCTTTCACCAACTCGGGCAGATTTCAGCTTTATTCCAAAATGATCCGCTATAGCCTGTAACTGTGCCTTGGTGCACTCTTCCAGCACCTGTTCGTCTCTAGAGTCAATAAACCTCGCTACTTTATCATCCTCCATCTTGTGCTACGAGTGATAACCTTCACCTGATCTCTAACACCACTGCCAAGTACCACTGCAACCTTTACTCCGATCTATATCCTGGCAAGGTCGCCAATGTTGGGGGTTTCACCTCTCTATTATTCTCTACCCTTACTCTGGGGTAAGCAATAGTTATGCTCAAGGTAACTCACCGTAGCCCTGCGGGTCTTCCCTCGATCCTCACGGCGCCACTGCACGCCAGGAGAGTCTCCCAGTCAATCTTAACGGCCTCTTATTAAGAAAGAGTGAGAACACGACTCGTTCACATCGACTGTCGTGTGCCCTCCCCAACAATAGGGCTCTACGGTTAAACACAAGATCGCCAACTGGTGTTTAAGGTGGCCAGTAACACCCTCAGTGGACTGGTGTATTCAGTGGTAGCCTTGGCAAGGTCACACTCAAAGATCAGGAATCAGGCAGGTACTTATTGTTATCACTCTATGTTTACCAGTATAATATAGCCACAAGATCAATGGAGGGAATGATAAAGACACTAAGATAGTTTTGTATTTTACTTAAAATGTATGAAAGATGTCACAAGGCCACACAATAATCTATAAATCAACTGATCCTGACTCGGCCGGTAATTCCCACGGATATTATGCGATCATCAGGGGGCAACATCTCCCCCCCCTCATCAAGTGTCAAAAACCAGCTGATCGCGTGGCCTCTCCGCGCGAACTTTGCTTGTTTTCTAGATTCGCTGTTTCGTTAAATTCTCCAATATTACTAGAAACTCGCACACTCAATATTGGCTAAATAAACCGGATTACTCAATTACACTGTACTCAGGCTCAAACAGTCTTTTCTACAATCAATGCTATAATGATTCACTGTAATGGCTTCACATTGTTCTTCACTCAACAATATATTATGAACTATTAACACTGGAGTTTTCAGTACTTTCTCTCGTTGGCGATAACGCAATAATTCACTGTACTCACAAATGATTATTCACTGAATGAACATAGTCATATATATGGTATATAAATCAATCATCAATACATGGAAAATAACTAGTTTCTGGGCACATAGCCTAACCTCCAAATACTGGCATAATATTACATATAATTTACCACTATATGTTCATATCAAAATCTATAGAAAGATATACACAACACAGTAAATTTATCACTGGTTCCTGGTGCCTGTACACACCAATAATCAACATGAATATTACAAGTACTCTTGATAGTACTGTCTAGCACACTGGTGCTTTACCGTGACATGGGTGAGACTTGCTCACGACATATAAAATCTTCAGGCAAGATAATATAGCCAAATAATATAGCTAACTAAAGGGGAATGGGGAGGGAACTAGAACCACCTACTTCACCCTATCCTCCGATGAGAGTCGAGATGTAGCTCCTGGTCCTCGTGTCGGGAACGCCCCCACACTACACGTCGTCGTGTCCTACCAGAGCCTCTCGTCGTCCCACCGTTTAGCGCGTCGTCTCCGTGCCTCCTCACTGCAGGTCCGTCCTCCTCCTTGACTTCTTGAAGGTTGGAGTCGGTCTCCTGGCCGTCGTCTTCTCCCAGCAACGGCTGTCGCCTACGTCTCAGCTACAGTCGTCCGGTTTCCCCAAATAGTCCTCTCCTCCTCAGCTACCCAGTGGCTCTGTCAGCCACTACGCTGTCACGAACTGGTGAATTGCCACAGACGTCAACCTACGTCACTGCACGGCTTCACTGCTACTGGCACAGTACCTGACTGGAGCACTTGTTGCTCAAATAACCGTCAATTCCCTCTTCTGGTTCAACACATGAACTAGGGAAGACTTCTCAGAGTACTGGCGAACTTCCGATGACGCGTAAATCCACGGTAGTGGGAAACAGCTGTCCGACAGACAGGACCACTCGTCGCACGTCCGACCTCTATGACGTGTCGTGTATGACTGCTGGCGCCAGAGTGGCGCGCGGCCCGGACCCCCTTCCATCGTGACGTCACTTTCGCTAAGGGAAGTTTTCATTGGCTCCCGGTGCCACATTGCTGTCGGTGACCAATCCGGTGCCACTGACGTCACACGGTTTTGGCGGGAGATCAGAGAGGTAAGCGCCATCTTGGCTCCCTAAAGGGCCTAAACCACAGGCCAAAATATTACTATTTCACAAATTTCTCGGCTCTCCGAGAACACTTCACTCTCTCCCATATATCAAATTGTAGCCTGCAACGTAGAGAACGCTTGGGAAAAGCAGACATGACTCTTACTGCAGGCGTGGGAGAATTATAAGGAGGGGAACTCCGTCACACCTATAAGGGGTACCACCTGTAGTGCAAGTGTAGGGACCCATAGCCTTGGAGAAGAAAATAAAGAGTACTCAGAGAAGACCTTGTGGATCCTCACTGACCACCTTGATATTTTCTTCTCTTCTCTAATAAATATATATATATATATATATATATATATATATATATATATATATATATATATATATATACATATTACAATATATGGCTTGGGAACAAGATTGAATGGTCCTCAAGCCAATATGCAATTGAAAACTCCACACCCATGAAGGATTCGAACCCAGACAGCTAGGAGGGCTCTTCATCCCAAAGAGGGGGGAACAGGGGGAGTTGTGCAGGTGAAACAGGGATGAAGACGGGGAACTGGGGGAGTGTTGCAGGTGAAACAGGGATGAAGAGGGGGAACAGAGGGAGTGGTGCAGGTGAAACAGGCATGAGGAGGGGGAACAGGAGGAGTGGCGCAGGTGAAACAGGAATGAAGAGGGGGAACAGGGGGAGTGGCGCAGGTGAAACAGGGATGAAGAGGCGGAACAGTGGGAGAGGTGCAGGTGAAACAGGGATGAAGAGGGGGAACAAGGGGAGTGGTGCAGGTGAAACAGGGATGAAGAGGGGGAACAGGGGGAGTGGTGCAGGTGAAACAGGGATGAAGAGGGGGGAACAGGGGGAGTGGTGCAGGTGAAACAGGGATGAAGAGGTGGTACAAGGGGAGTTGTACAGGTGAAAAAGGGATGAAGTGGGAGTGAAGGAGGTGCAGGAAGGGGGGCAGAGAGTATGATGTAGGAGGGAGGGAGGACGATGGGAAGGGATGGCGGCGGGAGGGAAGACTACATGATGGGTAAGAAGGGAAGGTGAGTGAACGAAGGGAAGGACTAGCAACGGGAGGGAGGAAAAACAGAGGGAAGGGTGAGAGTGAGAAGCGGCGGAAGGAATGAGAACGAAGGGATGGATCTGCGGCGAGAGGGAAGACGATGGGAAGGCCGGGATGGGATAGGGGCGGGAGTGGGAAGGGCAGAAAGATGGAGGATGAGCAGGTTTATGAGAGGGAGGAAAAGGGAAGGAGAAGGTGCCAGAACGAGAGGAGGGAGTTTGGTAGTAAAATAGGAGAGGGAGTGGGGAGGGTGTTGATAGATGGTTATGATAAATGGATAGATTAATGGAAAATTTATATAGGTAGATAGATGGATGGATATATTGATTGCTAAATATATATATTGGCGGATAGACGGATGCATAGATGAGTTGATAGACGGAAAGACAGATGACTATATGGATGGATAGAAAGATGAGTTGATGGACGGATACATGGATAGATAGATGTATATAATGATAAATGGTTGTTTTAATGGGAAGATAGATTGATGGATTGACAGATATAAGTAGATAGATAGATGGATACATTGATGGATACATTTGTGCTAGGTGAACAGTCGAATCAGGTTAAAGAATATCTTTCGATTTGCTATTGCATCAACCGGGATTCGATCGGGGACCATTAGGATTATAACCATCGAACTCACTCCATTTAGACGCTACGCCTCCAGTTTGTGTGTGTGTGTGTGTGTGTGTGTGTGTGTGTGTGTGTGTGTGTGTGTGTGTGTGTGTGTGTGTGTGTGTATGTGTGTGTGTGTGTGTGTGTGTGTGTGTGTATGTGTGTGTGTGTGTGTGTGTTTGTGTGTTTGTTAGTTAGAGAGAAATAGATGTAGTAGATATAAAAGAGGATAAATACAGTTATTTGATAGGCGGGGTCCAAGAGCTAATAACTCGATTCTGCAGATACATATAGTAAATAAAAGGATAAAACACACACACACACACACACACACACACACACACACACTAGTTGATAATGGACTGTTTTGTGTTCGTATCCATGTGTACTATTGTCATGACCGACAGACACGTGAAGCTATATGTGTTTATTTGTACCTGTAATTAAACTGACATGTGTACGGTAATTATCTGTATGTGTCCATTTTAAAGGTACATATTAGTGAATGTTTATTTATGTAAATTGATTGACATATGTACGTATGCGCGCGTTTAGTGATACTGTAATTTATATGGTTAACATGCATACGTTTGAATGACATAGTTTCCCATTAATGTCACATTTTTTGTTACTGTTTCGCTGTTCACTCTCCCTCTCTGACCCCCGTCGACTAATTGTGCTCACGTGTGTTTGTTCAAGGTACGGTAACCATTGGCTTTTTACCCAATAATTTGCAACTATTTGCAAACAAACATTTCTAAAGAACATCTATGTTTCTGATAAATATTCTTTTTTCTAACATACATGTAAATCACACAGTACCTAACCTCAGTCAGAAACACTTTTCTTACTATCTCTCACAACGGCTTTTGCATATGTATCCTATCTTAATAAATTTATAATTTAAATTCATAACTGGCAACCCTCTTGTAGCGCCTTAAAGGCCACCAAACATCATTCTTTTCCATTAACCTCTCCCAAATTATCTTTTGCACCAATACACACACTAGGGGGCTTTATAGCTGAGTGGACAGCGCTCTCGACTCGTAATCCTAGAGTCAAAGTTCGATCCCCCGGTGATGGAGCAAACAAAAATCAGCAGAGTTTCATTCATTCATGATGCTCCTCTTACTGTGGGATATTTGGGTTTGATTCTGATTTATTAATAATTAAAGTAGTAAATTAAATTACGAAGGACCACCCGCTTTTAAAGTAAAGAGGGAAACTGAGAATTTCAGATCATTAGATAAAAATTCTAGAAGAAACCAGTGACTATGGATATGACTAGAAAGTATGATCATAAGAATAATTAATGGGCTGTATTATTAAAACCAAACCTCAAACACCTACATTGGGGGGTTATTACTGGAGGTCAGTACGTCCAGGAATCAGTGTGGTTCGTTCACTGATTCTATTAATAATAATCTAATCCTATAATTAATGTTGAATATAATATTATTCATACAAAGAAGAACATGAATATGAGCATAATAATGAATTACAGTAAATCACACATTATGTTGAAAACATTCTGAATGTATCAAATTGCAATGTTAAGAGTAAAGAAATAAGCCTTAGCTGGTAATAGATTCCTTTAGATAACCCTGGCAGTCCTCTTAATCTCCAAGTCTGGTACACCGACGTCTGACACGGTTAACATGGAGAAGACAGCATGAGGAATTCGTCTCTCGAGCTGCAAAATAAATAACTACCAGTAGCAATTGATTTAACTACTCAATACATATTCAAGATTATTGATATCTACAGAGAAATTTCTAATCACCTGTTATTAGGTGTTGTCGTGCCGCGTGACGCGCAATCACCCCGCTATTATTAAACCTGTAAATGATGCATCAAATAAAAGGTACTTAGCTGTGGGCACTGTGTAAGTATTAAGATTGCCGTAATTTCGCATCCCAGGCTCCGGTGAACCTATCCTGGATTGATGCGTTTCAAGCTGGCTGATCACGTGTCGTCAGGAACCAAGTCTAGGGGTCCCTTATTTAACACCAGCACTAGTTGAAGATATTATCTGCAAGGTCGTTCACGCCTCACAGTGGCGGCTTTCATCTGTGGATAGACACACGTGTCCTATTTGCTGGACAATGGCGTCTTTTGTGAGTACGGTAAGCGTGGTTTTGCCTCCTTCTGGCTTTGCACGTGTCCGCTTCCCGACACCGTCACCGACTGAGCATGGCGTCGCGTCCCTCCCCCCACGCCGAGTCGACGTTCATTACACAAATTATTGGCATGAACATTAATATTTCTCGCATTCGCGCTTGAAACTCTAAAGACTGGACGGGTTTATTATTTAGAGGAACGAAATATTATTATTTAACTATTTAAGAATAGTAAAGATACAAGGGAGAAGAATTAATGTCTCCCCATAGCATTCATTGATGACGTTAACACTATCGCGAGGTAGACGGTATAATTCTAACGCTCTATTCGGCTTTTAGTTAGAGAACAATTCGTCTGCAATCAGTTGTCATACAGAATGCCTTAATTATGGAGAATCGTATTTAATTCTCACACAAATTGTATATAATGTGTTTTACTGTAAAGAAATCTGACGCAATACTAGCGTTAGATGACGTGAGAATTCTAGCCTAATGCACAGATGAATTATTAGTACAGGAGAATTCTACGAGTTGTTAATTTTACTTACTACAATATTAATATGATTAGTAATAAGTAATGAGAATACAACAATGCTGTATTCGATGTTGGAAATATCCAACATAACTCCGGGGGGGGATTCCCAGGGTCGCAGTGTACTGTGTTGTACTGACCTATCCCGAAGTAAAATTAAGATTAACACATTAGTATGTTAGTATGTTAGTACACACATAACGAACGTCCCGGATTTATCAAGGACTTACAAGAATTTAAGTCTTGCTATTTACATGTCAAATGAAACATGTTGTTTGTAGCCTACACAATATTTATAAATTTAACTCTCCCAATTTAAACTAACAGAATCTACGGTGATGCGATATCCGGGGTCATAGTGACGTGTAAGGTTTCGTTACGTGATATCACATCGTAGTTTCATCACGGTTGTCTCAGTGGGAAGTGAAAGAAATTACTCTTGTTCAGAGTTGTAATAGGCTTGCAGTTTCCCTTAGTGGAAACATGCATGAAATATTGAAACATTAAATGATTAAGTTATCGGTAATCAGGAACGCTCTAAAGCTCACAATAAACTCAACAACTAGGGTCGCAGTGACATGTAATGGTGTATTACGTAGCTGCTGAATCGTAGGTAAACTCAGAATAAG
The DNA here is from genome assembly GCF_040958095.1 of Procambarus clarkii. Classification (NCBI taxonomy): domain Eukaryota; kingdom Metazoa; phylum Arthropoda; class Malacostraca; order Decapoda; family Cambaridae; genus Procambarus; species Procambarus clarkii. Next base: position 3,985,782 of record NC_091150.1, on the reverse strand, counting down.
TTCCTAAGAACTGATAACACTATTGTATGATTATACAGTAAAGTATTATTAGTCATTCAAGATCAAGGAGACTATGACACTACAATGAGGTCACTGTCCAGGGTCGCTGTGACTTGTAACTATTGAGTTATTAGACAATAACATCACGCAGCATCACGATCACCTCAAATTCAAATGAGGAAGTTGAATTTAATGTGCACTGCCGTGCAGTAGTCATGCTGACTGATGGTACAACTAATTTGCTAACTAGCTAAATAATAGAAAGTAGAGAACTGAAAAGTTTATTCATTAAAATCAAGGAAAATTCTGAGTCGACAGTGAGATTAGTAGCCTAGTCATTCTGACTTATGAGCTAATTAAATGGCAGCTCATAGGCTTGACACTGTAAACTTGTTAATACGAAATCACCTTTACATGAAATTGAGTTTATTAAATCAGTCTCTATAAGTATAGTCAACTGTAATTAATGGTGAGTACAGATTAGGCTAGTACTCAGTTGACACTACTAAAGTCCCTAAGCCTACCTAAATAAATGGTTTGAATTTCTAACCTACCTAAGTAAGGGACTAAGCTAATTGTGAGCAAAAATGTACTCGAATTAACATGGTGAGCAGTATTAAGCTCATTAACAGGTCGAGTCATATTAAACTCGTGAACATGGTGAGCTGTATTGAGCTCGTCAGCAGTGCTGACAGGGTGAGTTACAGTGAACTCGTCAACAGTGTTGACAGGGTGAGCTGCAGTGAGCTCGTTAGCTAGTGCTAACAGGGTGAGTTGCAGTGAACTCGTCAACAGTGTTGACAGGGTGAGCTGCAGTGAGCTCGTCAGCAGTGCTGACAGGGTGAGCTACAGTGAGCTCGTTAGCAGTGCTAACAGGGTGAGTTCAGTGAACTCGTCAACAGTGTTGACAGGGTGAGCTACAGTGAGCTCGTTAGCTAGTGCTAACAGGGTGAGTTGCAGTGAACTCGTCAACAGTGTTGACAGGGTGAGCTGCAGTGAGCTCGTCAGCAGTGCTGACAGGGTGAGCTACAGTGAGCTCGTTAGCTAGTGCTAACAGGGTGAGTTGCAGTGAACTCGTCAACAGTGTTGACAGGGTGAGCTACAGTGAGCTCGTTAGCTAGTGCTAACAGGGTGAGTTGCAGTGAACTCGTCAACAGTGTTGACAGGGTGAGCTACAGTGAGCTCGTTAGCTAGTGCTAACAGGGTGAGTTGCAGTGAACTCGTCAACAGTGTTGACAGGGTGAGCTGCAGTGAGCTCGTCAGCAGTGCTGACAGGGTGAGCTACAGTGAGCTCGTTAGCTAGTGCTAACAGGGTGAGTTGCAGTGAACTCGTCAACAGTGTTGACAGGGTGAGCTACAGTGAGCTCGTTAGCTAGTGCTAACAGGGTGAGTTGCAGTGAACTCGTCAACAGTGTTGACAGGGTGAGCTACAGTGAGCTCGTTAGCTAGTGCTAACAGGGTGAGTTGCAGTGAACTCGTCAACAGTGTTGACAGGGTGAGCTGCAGTGAGCTCGTCAGCAGTGCTGACAGGGTGAGCTACAGTGAGCTCGTTAGCTAGTGCTAACAGGGTGAGTTGCAGTGAACTCGTCAACAGTGTTGACAGGGTGAGCTGCAGTGAGCTCGTCAGCAGTGCTGACAGGTTGAGCTGCATTGAGCTCGTTAACAGTTAACAGGGTGAGTTCAGTGAACTCGTCAACAGTGTTGACAGGGTGAGATACAGTGATCTCGTCAGCAGTGCTGACAGGGTGAGCTACATGGAGCTCGTTAACAGTTAACAGGGTGAGTTCAGTGAACTCGAATTAACGAGGTGGAGCTTTGTCATTCAGTTTTCATGGCGAGCAATATTAAGCTCGTGCGCATGGTGAACGAGCACTCATATTATTACGTTAATTCTAAGGTGAGCTATGTTAAGCTCATGAAGCATGTTAATTAACAATGCTAATGTTTAACGGTAATGCATTAAACATATTAGTTCTCTGAAAATTCACTTACCTATTAGTAAGTGTGCAAGTTTGTTCGTGTTGCGCTCCTACACTAAATAAGCAGAAACGAAAGAAAAACAACTCAAACAATTAATGCAAGTATTTATCACTAACTCTTAGTGCAGAAAACATGGTATTAAGAAGGTTTTCTTGGCAAACCTTTAAGCGCAAGTATAGTGGACCAGTGGTCCTAGTGAATTTATAATTAAATTCAGGAAATGCCAGTGGCATTGAGTGCTAGATTCTCTAGCCTAACATGACTAATTCCTAGGGAGTACTAGTTTCTCTAGCCTAACATTACAATTTAACTAGGAAGACTGAATGTGGTCAACTACTACTTGTCGAGAATAATTCTAGCTCTGCAGTGAATTCAATAGTTTGGTCGCTGTGACTTGTACTTGTTTGAGTACGGACCATTGGTTTTCACTGAGAGCTATGAAACATCTCAGCGAGTATCAATTGCACTACATTCAATCTGAGTTTATTACTCAGCTGTGTTTCTCCTTTTAGCTTGCTGCTGGAGAATTGATTTTCTGCTGACTAATTTATTATTGGCAGGCTTAGGCTTGTTCACATTCAGAACTTTACCAGTAAGTAAGTAGCCTCCTGCAGATTGGAGCATATTCATTCCCAATCGTTTAACATGTCCAGTTATGAACTGGTAATAGTAGTCGGCTCCTACTAGTACATCTACATTATTAAGGCGGTCAGACATTAATTTGTTGTCAGCCAATTTAATTTCACGTTCCTGCAGGAAGTGGGCTGTGTACCCCAGACCCTTAATATTTAAGTCTAAAGGTATTTGATCTACAACAATGGCTTGGACAGCCTTGGCTTGACTACCTAGTCGTACAAGCGGTTGAACTACTGTGTATTCATGGGTTCCTCGATTTATCATGGACCCTGACAAGTTTAATTTTACCTGTCCTATTGGTTGTAAATTAAGTGCCTCTGCTGCCCTTTGAGTAATGAAAGTTCTCTGGGAACCTTGATCAAATAATCCACGTATGGTGATCTTGGTTCCTCTGTTCTTCACTTGAAGTTGGGCAGTAGGCAAAGCAGCATCCACTTGAGATGCTTGGGAAGTTACGCTGTACACATCTCGCACCTTGCAGCACTGTACTGGTGTAGATTCTCTACGTCCTATTCTAGGATTGACATAATTAGTCCTAACTACTTTGCACAGTGCAGCATGATGCTTGCCCCTTCTACACCTATTGCAGGTGTTCAGTGGGGTGTCACAGCTGTTAACATTATGTGGTTTGAGACACCTAGTACATTTGTGTAAATGTTTGAGTCGTCTGACTCTTGTGTCTCTATTAGGATAATTAGTACATTTGTACAGAGAATGTTTTTGATTGCAAAACAAACACATTCCCCATCCTGCAGATCGTTTAGGTGTTACCGGTTTAGGTAAAACAGTATTAGCAGGTTGTGATGGTTTTGCTGCTTGCATTTGCTTGTTATTTATTCCCTTGTGAGTACTTGGTGTACTCTGGGGAACCATTAACAGGCTCTTGGGAGTGCTCTTTGGACTATTAGGTCTCTTAGGAGCACCTGTGGAGTTATTAGCAGTGCTCTTTGGACTATTAGGTCTCTTAGGAGCACCTGTGGGACTCTTAGGCCTCACTGATGAATCAGTATTTAACTGATTGTTGTCACATTGAGTATTAGCACCTTGGTTACCTAGTGACAGTGTCACTTTAGGAGTTTCAGGCAAGGAAACTGATGTAGGTACAGTTTTGGTGCATTCAGATTTAGCATTAATTGCTTGGTCTGCTGTATGATTGCTCATATTACGCAAACCTGTAAATATATCCTGCATTGACAGGGTATTACCATTCTGGCATACATATAATTTATTAAGTGTGTCACCAGACAATTTTCTTTGGATGATAATTTTAGTCATCCACTCAGTAGTTGGGTGATCCACCTCTTTACTGAAAGAATTTATCAGAGTCTCAAGCTGAAAACTAAAAGCTTGTAAAGAGTCATCTGATTGTTCTGGTGAAGATAAATTTAATAATTGGTGCACAAGGTTTATAATAGTCTTCTCATTGTCAGCACTTACATTAGAAGGCTGTTGTGAGCAATTGTGACCATTACTTGTGTTGCTTAAGGCTTCTTGTTTAGCCTCAGCTTTGATTACAGCTTCGGCTGCTGCTGCAGCATTAGCTTTATCATTTTCTGGTTCAGATTCACTGATCATTGCAGCTTCACTTGTTTCATCTGCAGCTTCACTTGTTTCTCTGGGTTCTGGTGATAAGCTAGTTAATTCAGTAGCATTATGTATTGAACTTATAGAATCCAGGGAACATTGAGAAGAGTGGTCTGAAATTTGATCAGACTCTGTGAACAAATCATCACATGAAGCTGTATTAGATGAGAGGTTAGAAAATGAAGGTTGAACTTCAGTTGTTGATCCTGTATAGTGATCAGCATTGATTAGAGGATCCTCCTCGTCTTGATTTAGCTCAAGTATTTCATCTGAGCTGAGTGTTAACTTGGATACAGGTCTATTAATGATCTGATCCACCCACTCGGGAATATCTTGCTTCGCAAGCACCTCCTTATATCGGTCTAAACTGGTTTGAACAGAATGTTCATAGTTATCGAGAGCAGATTCTGTTAGACGTGAGTGGTCTGAGACAGTATGATCGGCCTGGAGTAAATTCCTGTGGGTCTCGATTACAGTCTTGATGTAGTCATATTTTTGGCTGGCGATCCTTATGGAACTTGCTAGTCTGTAGACGTCACCTGGGTCAGTTTCGACACAGAAATGACATTTCATAAGCAGTTTTCCTAAAGGAGCTTGAAGAGCTGTCAAGAATCTTGCATTCCTTTCTAAAGGATTCATTCTTGTGGTAAATTGAGCCTGATAGGGCTTATGTAGCTAGTGGTATAGCTATAGTCTGCTCCTTGATGTAGAGCAGGTATAATTATTTACAGCCTAATATTTCTTGAGGCTGGTTGTAATTTACCTCATTTAGAGGTTAGCTACCTACCTAATAATAAGCAACTAAGATTTGAGTGGTACCTTGGTCTCACTACAGGTGTTCCTCAGCTTAGCTCTTCTAAATCAGCTTCGGATGGGTAGTGGACTTACAGTAACACTCAAAGACATACATAGAAATATGCAATAAAATAATTACACAATAAATGGTTAATCCCACCCTTGATAGGGTCAGCACAAAAGAATAATATATGTGTCACTGACTAGCTCAAGCCTAGTCGTGAGAATTTCTACTTGAGAAACTACAACTATATTTAGTCTGTGCTCGTGCCAAATTCAACACAATCACAGCCTAAATTGCTACCTAATAAGGTTGGCAAAGATTATATTATGGTGCAGTAATGTGCAAATAATTGTGCTGTGTTTTTGGGTTTTTTGTATTTTATATAATATACACTTGTGTAATTATGTGTATAAGAAATTAAATGAACACAAAGGAATTAATTGTGTTTGGCAAGTATTCTACTGCCGTAAATATTACCTAACTCCTGAATGTACTCCTAATTGTGGAATAAAATATTATCAGGGTTAGTAATGATTAACTAATATGAGATCAGTAATTTATATTAGTATACTGGATCCCTAAATGTTAATGATCCACTGACATGAGTGAAGCAGTAACTTTAATATGGATTCAAGCTATAATGGACGGTCTGCTGACAGTCATATATTGAAACATTGGTATAGCCTAAATGGTTAACACTTAATTGGTGTTAGTGATTAATATAAGGTTATGAGCTGTTGCTCTTGGTGACCTAAGGATTCTACTTCAGTATGAAGTGTAGGTCTAAATGTTGTGGGTACTTGGTTATGACCCACTAAAGCTATGTATAAAGTAGCTGTTAGTGTGATCTAGGCTAACTGATGTGTTACACTGTTAGTTGACACAATTAATTAAATAGTTAGTCTAGCTTCTATCACACAAGGATTAGTTATTAATGACTAATATTTTAATTATAAATTTAATGCCTATCCGGTTCGATAAGGACCATAATGTGGGATATTTGGGTTTGATTCTGATTTATTATTAATTAAAGTAGTAAATTAAATTACGAAGGACCACCCGCTTTTAAAGTAAAGAGGGAAACTGAGAATTTCAGATCATTAGATAAAAATTCTAGAAGAAACCAGTGACTATGGATATGACTAGAAAGTATGATCATAAGAATAATTAATGGGCTGTATTATTAAAACCAAACCTCAAACACCTACATTGGGGGGTTATTACTGGAGGTCAGTACGTCCAGGAATCAGTGTGGTTCGTTCACTGATTCTATTAATAATAATCTAATCCTATAATTAATGTTGAATATAATATTATTCATACAAAGAAGAACATGAATATGAGCATAATAATGAATTACAGTAAATCACACATTATGTTGAAAACATTCTGAATGTATCAAATTGCAATGTTAAGAGTAAAGAAATAAGCCTTAGCTGGTAATAGATTCCTTTAGATAACCCTGGCAGTCCTCTTAATCTCCAAGTCTGGTACACCGACGTCTGACACGGTTAACATGGAGAAGACAGCATGAGGAATTCGTCTCTCGAGCTGCAAAATAAATAACTACCAGTAGCAATTGATTTAACTACTCAATACATATTCAAGATTATTGATATCTACAGAGAAATTTCTAATCACCTGTTATTAGGTGTTGTCGTGCCGCGTGACGCGCAATCACCCCGCTATTATTAAACCTGTAAATGATGCATCAAATAAAAGGTACTTAGCTGTGGGCACTGTGTAAGTATTAAGATTGCCGTAATTTCGCATCCCAGGCTCCGGTGAACCTATCCTGGATTGATGCGTTTCAAGCTGGCTGATCACGTGTCGTCAGGAACCAAGTCTAGGGGTCCCTTATTTAACACCAGCACTAGTTGAAGATATTATCTGCAAGGTCGTTCACGCCTCACAGTGGCGGCTTTCATCTGTGGATAGACACACGTGTCCTATTTGCTGGACAATGGCGTCTTTTGTGAGTACGGTAAGCGTGGTTTTGCCTCCTTCTGGCTTTGCACGTGTCCGCTTCCCGACACCGTCACCGACTGAGCATGGCGTCGCGTCCCTCCCCCCACGCCGAGTCGACGTTCATTACACAAATTATTGGCATGAACATTAATATTTCTCGCATTCGCGCTTGAAACTCTAAAGACTGGACGGGTTTATTATTTAGAGGAACGAAATATTATTATTTAACTATTTAAGAATAGTAAAGATACAAGGGAGAAGAATTAATGTCTCCCCATAGCATTCATTGATGACGTTAACACTATCGCGAGGTAGACGGTATAATTCTAACGCTCAATTCGGCTTTTAGTTAGAGAACAATTCGTCTGCAATCAGTTGTCATACAGAATGCCTTAATTATGGAGAATCGTATTTAATTCTCACACAAATTGTATATAATGTGTTTTACTGTAAAGAAATCTGACGCAATACTAGCGTTAGATGACGTGAGAATTCTAGCCTAATGCACAGATGAATTATTAGTACAGGAGAATTCTACGAGTTGTTAATTTTACTTACTACAATATTAATATGATTAGTAATAAGTAATGAGAATACAACAATGCTGTATTCGATGTTGGAAATATCCAACACTTACCTAGCAGTACATAGGTACTTGGGAATTAGACACCTGTTACGGGCTGCTTCCTGGGTGTGTGTATGTGGAATTTTTTTTTTATTAGCTAGTAAAAATTGACTGATTCACAGTTGAGAGGCGGGCCGAAAGAGCAGAGCTCAACCCTCGCAAGAACAACTAGGTGAACACAACAAGATAAATACTAACTAACCACGATCTCGTATAATCTACTACACACGCTACCACCTCCCCCAGTACCTCCCCACCTCCCCCCACTCCCTAAATCACTCTACCTAAGTCATTAAAAATATAAAACAAATCAATTAATACACAAAAAATACTAACTATAAATAAAGGAACCAAATTTTATACATACAGCGACTCCAGCGTGGTCTAGTCGGAGGAGAACGTGTTCTCATCTGGATAGAATGCGATCGAGGCTGTCGGAACGGTTGTGTAACTGCAGGGCACAAATATTTGTGTGTGTCCCCTCCTGTAGCTGCCTCTGTTTCGACAGGTTCCCTGGATAGCTGGAATTGGCCTGGCCCTAGGAAAGTGGGGAAGGGGTGAAATCCGTTGGGCCCACGGATGGATACCTTGGATCCATAGACCTAGGGTAGGTCTAATCACCTGGGATTCGAACCCACGGTGGGAATAAGGGAGGAGATTTGGGGGAGGAGGGGACACAAATGGTTCCTGGAACCAAACCTCACATAAATCCGGACACTCACACACACACACACACACACCCATATCCGAACATTCACAGGGACACTCACACACACACATCCATAGACTGTGATAAGGTAGACCATCTGAGGGGACACAGATGGCCTCCTGAAACCACAGATGTAACCGGACACATAATCATCCGGACACTCACAGGGACACCCACACTCACCCGGACACTCACAGTGACACTCACACTCACACACTGATACACATCCATAGACACAAACTGTGATAAGGGAGACCATCTGAGGGGACACAGATGGCCTCCTGGACCCACAGGGTCCATATCCACAGGCTCAGATCAATATTTAAATATACATATATATTTATATATATAAAATTTTTAAAGAAAATACACACACACACACACATATATATATATATATATATATATATATATATATATATATATATATATATATATATATATATATATGTATGTATATATAAATATATAAACAATAAGTAAATACATGACGAACTAAAAATCGAATCATAACAATTTATAAATGAATGAAAATATAATAAAAAATAATAAATTGAATAAAAAAAATAAAAAAATGTCAATGACACATAAAGGAATAAAAATATTTTATTCATAATTATTATAATACAATATATATATATATATATATATATATATATATATATATATATATATATATATATATATATATATATATATATATATATATATATATATATATGTCGTACCTAGTAGCCAGAACTCACTTCTCAGCCTACTATTCAAGGCCCGATTTGCCTAATAAGCCAAGTTTTCCTGAATTAATATATTTACTATAATTTTTTTCTTATGAAATGATAAAGCAACCCTTTTCTCTATGTATGAGGTCAATTTTTTTTTATTGGAGTTAAAATTAACGTAGATATATGACCGAACCTAACCAACCCAACCTAACCTAACCTAACCTATATTTATAGGTAAGGTTAGGTTAGGTTGCCAAAAAAAGCTAGGTTAGGTTAGGTTAGGTAGGTTAGGTAGACGAAGAAACATTAATTCAGGAAAACTTGGCTTATTAGGCAAATTGGGCCATGCGTAGTAGGCTGAGAAGTGCGTTCTGGCTACTAGGTACGACATATATATATATATATATATATATATATATATATATATATATATATATATATATAAATATATATATATATATATATATATATATATATATATATATATATATATTTATATATATTTATATATATATAGAGATTTTTTTTAACCTATAAGGGGTACCACCTGTAGTGCAAGTGTAGGGACCCATAGCCTTGGAGAAGAAAATAAAGAGTACTCAGAGAAGACCTTGTGGATCCTCACTGACCACCTTGATATTTTCTTCTCTTCTCTAATAAATATATATATATATATATATATATATATATATATATATATATATATATATATATATATATATATATATATATATGTATATATATATGTATATATATATACATATATTACAATATATGGCTTGGGAACAAGATTGAATGGTCCTCAAGCCAATATGCAATTGAAAACTCCACACCCATGAAGGATTCGAACCCAGACAGCTAGGAGGGCTCTTCATCCCAAAGAGGGGGGAACAGGGGGAGTGGTGCAGGTGAAACAGGGATGAAGAGGGGGAACAGGGGGAGTGTTGCAGGTGAAACAGGGATGAAGAGGGGGAACAGAGGGAGTGGTGCAGGTGAAACAGGCATGAGGAGGGGGAACAGGAGGAGTGGCGCAGGTGAAACAGGAATGAAGAGGGGGAACAGGGGGAGTGGCGCAGGTGAAACAGGGATGAAGAGGCGGAACAGGGGGAGAGGTGCAGGTGAAACAGGGATGAAGAGGGGGAACAAGGGGAGTGGTGCAGGTGAAACAGGGATGAAGAGGGGGAACAGGGGGAGTGGTGCAGGTGAAACTGGGATGAAGAGGGGGGAACAGGGAGAGTGGTGCAGGTGAAACAGGGATGAAGAGGTGGTACAAGGGGAGTTGTACAGGTGAAAAAGGGATGAAGTGGGAGTGAAGGAGGTGCAGGAAGGGGGGCAGAGAGTATGATGTAGGAGGGAGGGAGGACGATGGGAAGGGATGGCGGCGGGAGGGAAGACTACATGATGGGTAAGAAGGGAAGGTGAGTGAACGAAGGGAAGGACTAGCAACGGGAGGGAGGAAAAACAGAGGGAAGGGCGAGAGTGAGAAGCGGCGGAAGGAATGAGAACGAAGGGATGGATCTGCGGCGAGAGGGAAGACGATGGGAAGGCCGGGATGGGATAGGGGCGGGAGTGGGAAGGGCAGAAAGATGGAGGATGAGCAGGTTTATGAGAGGGAGGAAAAGGGAAGGATAAGGTGCCAGAACGAGAGGAGGGAGTTTGGTAGTAAAATAGGAGAGGGAGTGGGGAGGGTGTTGATAGATGGTTATGATAAATGGATAGATTAATGGAAAATTTATATAGGTAGATAGATGGATGGATATATTGATTGCTAAATATATATATTGGCGGATAGACGGATGCATAGATGAGTTGATGGACGGAAAGACAGATGACTATATGGATGGATAGAAAGATGAGTTGATGGACGGATACATGGATAGATAGATGTATATAATGATAAATGGTTGTTTTAATGGGAAGATAGATTGATGGATTGACAGATATAAGTAGATAGATAGATGGATACATTGATGGATACATTTGTGCTAGGTGAACAGTCGAATCAGGTTAAAGAATATCTTTCGATTTGCTATTGCATCAACCGGGATTCGATCCGGGACCATTAGGATTATAACCATCGAACTCACTCCATTTAGACGCTACGCCTCCAGTTTGTGTGTGTGTGTGTGTGTGTGTGTGTGTGTGTGTGTGTGTGTGTGTGTGTGTGTGTGTGTGTATGTGTGTGTGTGTGTGTGTGTGTTTGTGTGTTTGTTAGTTAGAGAGAAATAGATTTAGTAGATATAAAAGAGGATAAATACAGTTATTTGATAGGCGGGGTCCAAGAGCTAATAAGTCGATTCTGCAGATACATATAGTAAATAAAAGGATAAAACACACACACACACACACACACACACACTAGTTGATAATGGACTGTTTTGTGTTCGTATCCATGTGTACTATTGTCATGACCGACAGACACGTGAAGCTATATGTGTTTATTTGTACCTGTAATTAAACTGACATGTGTACGGTAGTTATCTGTATGTGTCCATTTTAAAGGTACATATTAGTGAATGTTTATTTATGTAAATTGATTGACATATGTACGTATGCGCGCGTTTAGTGATACTGTAATTTATATGGTTAACATGTATACGTTTGAATGACATAGTTTCCCATTAATGTCACATTTTTTGTTACTGTTTCGCTGTTCACTCTCCCTCTCTGACCCCCGTCGACTAATTGTGCTCACGTGTGTTTGTTCAAGGTACGGTAACCATTGGCTTTTTACCCAATAATTTGCAACTATTTGCAAACAAACATTTCTAAAGAACATCTATGTTTCTGATAAATATTCTTTTTCCTAACATACATGTAAATCACACAGTACCTAACCTCAGTCAGAAACACTTTTCTTACTATCTCTCACAACGGCTTTTGCATATATATCCTATCTTAATAAATTTATAATTTAAATTCATAACTGGCAACCCTCTTCCAGCGCCTTAAAGGCCACCAAACATCATTCTTTTCCATTAACCTCTCCCAAATTATCTTTTGCACCAATACACACACTAGGGGGCTTTATAGCTGAGTGGACAGCGCTCTCGACTCGTAATCCTAGGATCAAAGTTCGATCCCCCGGTGATGGAGCAAACGAAAATCAGCAGAGTTTCATTCATTCATGATGCTCCTCTTACCTAGCAGTACATAGGTACTTGGGGATTAGACACCTGTTACGGGCTGCTTCCTGGGTGTGTGTATGTGGAATTTTTTTTTTATTAGCTAGTAAAAATTGATTGATTCACAGTTGAGAGGCGGACCGAAAGAGCAGAGCTCAACCCTCGCAAGAACAACTAGGTGAACACAACAAGATAAATACTAACTAACCACGATCTCGTATAATCTACTACACACGCTACCACCTCCCCCAGTACCTCCCCACCTCCCCCCACTCCCTAAATCACTCTACCTAAGTCATTAAAAATATAAAACAAATCAATTAATACACAAAAAATACTAACTATAAATAAAGGAACCAAATTTTATACATACAGCGACTCCAGCGTGGTCTAGTCGGAGGAGAACGTGTTCTCATCTGGATAGAATGCGATCGAGCCTGTCGGAACGGTTGTGTAACTGCAGGGCACAAATATTTGTGTGTGTCCCCTCCTGTAGCTGCCTCTGTTTCGACAGGTTCCCTGGATAGCTGGAATTGGCCTGGCCCTAGGAAAGTGGGGAAGGGGTGAAATCCGTTGGGCCCACGGATGGATACCTTGGATCCATAGACCTAGGGTAGGTCTAATCACCTGGGATTCGAACCCACGGTGGGAATAAGGGAGGAGATTTGGGGGAGGAGGGGACACAAATGGTTCCTGGAACCAAACCTCACATAAATCCGGACACTCACACACACACACACACACACCCATATCCGAACATTCACAGGGACACTCGCACACACACATCCATAGACTGTGATAAGGTAGACCATCTGAGGGGACACAGATGGCCTCCTGAAACCACAGATGTAACTGGACACATAATCATCCGGACACTCACAGGGACACCCACACTCACCCGGACACTCACAGTGACACTCACACTCACACACTGATACACATCCATAGACACAAACTGTGATAAGGGAGACCATCTGAGGGGACACAGATGGCCTCCTGGACCCACAGGGTCCATATCCACAGGCTCAGATCAATATTTAAATATACATATATATTTATATATATAAAATTTTTAAAGAAAATACACACACACACACATATATATATATATATATATATATATATATATATATATATATAGATATATATATATATATATATATATATATATATATATATATATATATATATATGTATGTATATATAAATATATAAACAATAAGTAAATACATGACGAACTAAAAATCGAATCATAACAATTTATAAATGAATGAAAATATAATAAAAAATAATAAATTGAATAAAAAAAATAAAAAAATGTCAATGACACATAAAGGAATAAAAATATTTTATTCATAATTATTATAATACAATATATATATATATATATATATATATATATATATATATATATATATATATATATATATATATATATATATATATATATAAATATATATATATATATATATATATATATATATATATATATATATATATATATATATTTCTATATATTTATATATATATAGAGATTTTTTTTAACCTATAAGGGGTACCACCTGTAGTGCAAGTGTAGGGACCCATAGCCTTGGAGAAGAAAATAAAGAGTACTCAGAGAAGACCTTGTGGATCCTCACTGAACACCTTGATATTTTCTTCTCTTCTCTAATAAATATATATATATATATATATATATATATATATATATATATATATATATATATATACATATATATATATATATATATATATATATATATATATATATATATGTATATATATATGTATATATATATACATATATTACAATATATGGCTTGGGAACAAGATTGAATGGTCCTCAAGCCAATATGCAATTGAAAACTCCACACCCATGAAGGATTCGAACCCAGACAGCTAGGAGGGATCTTCATCCCAAAGAGGGGGGAACAGGGGGAGTGGTGCAGGTGAAACAGGGATGAAGAGGGGGAACAGGGGGAGTGTTGCAGGTGAAACAGGGATGAAGAGGGGGAACAGAGGGAGTGGTGCATGTGAAACAGGCATGAGGAGGGGGAACAGGAGGAGTGGCGCAGGTGAAACAGGAATGAAGAGGGGGAACAGAAGGAGTGGCGCAGGTGAAACAGGGATGAAGAGGCGGAACAGGGGGAGAGGTGCAGGTGAAACAGGGATGAAGAGGGGGAACAAGGGGAGTGGTGCAGGTGAAACAGGGATGAAGAGGGGGAACAGGGGGAGTGGTGCAGGTGAAACTGGGATGAAGAGGGGGGAACAGGGAGAGTGGTGCAGGTGAAACAGGGATGAAGAGGTGGTACAAGGGGAGTTGTACAGGTGAAAAAGGGATGAAGTGGGAGTGAAGGAGGTGCAGGAAGGGGGGCAGAGAGTATGATGTAGGAGGGAGGGAGGACGATGGGAAGGGATGGCGGCGGGAGGGAAGACTACATGATGGGTAAGAAGGGAAGGTGAGTGAACGAAGGGAAGGACTAGCAACGGGAGGGAGGAAAAACAGAGGGAAGGGCGAGAGTGAGAAGCGGCGGAAGGAATGAGAACGAAGGGATGGATCTGCGGCGAGAGGGAAGACGATGGGAAGGCCGGGATGGGATAGGGGCGGGAGTGGGAAGGGCAGAAAGATGGAGGATGAGCAGGTTTATGAGAGGGAGGAAAAGGGAAGGATAAGGTGCCAGAACGAAAGGAGGGAGTTTGGTAGTAAAATAGGAGAGGGAGTGGGGAGGGTGTTGATAGATGGTTATGATAAATGGATAGATTAATGGAAAATTTATATAGGTAGATAGATGGATGGATATATTGATTGCTAAATATATATATTGGCGGATAGACGGATGCATAGATGAGTTGATGGACGGAAAGACAGATGACTATATGGATGGATAGAAAGATGAGTTGATGGACGGATACATGGATAGATAGATGTATATAATGATAAATGGTTGTTTTAATGGGAAGATAGATTGATGGATTGACAGATATAAGTAGATAGATAGATGGATACATTGATGGATACATTTGTGCTACGTGAACAGTCGAATCAGGTTAAAGAATATCTTTCGATTTGCTATTGCATCAACCGGGATTCGATCCGGGACCATTAGGATTATAACCATCGAACTCACTCCATTTAGACGCTACGCCTCCAGTTTGTGTGTGTGTGTGTGTGTGTGTGTGTGTGTGTGTGTGTGTGTGTGTGTGTGTGTGTGTGTGTGTGTGTGTGTATGTGTGTGTGTGTGTGTGTGTTTGTGTGTTTGTTAGTTAGAGAGAAATAGATTTAGTAGATATAAAAGAGGATAAATACAGTTATTTGATAGGCGGGGTCCAAGAGCTAATAACTCGATTCTGCAGATACATATAGTAAATAAAAGGATAAAACACACACACACACACACACACACACACACACACTAGTTGATAATGGACTGTTTTGTGTTCGTATCCATGTGTACTATTGTCATGACCGACAGACACGTGAAGCTATATGTGTTTATTTGTACCTGTAATTAAACTGACATGTGTACGGTAGTTATCTGTATGTGTCCATTTTAAAGGTACATATTAGTGAATGTTTATTTATGTAAATTGATTGACATATGTACGTATGCGCGCGTTTAGTGATACTGTAATTTATATGGTTAACATGTATACGTTTGAATGACATAGTTTCCCATTAATGTCACATTTTTTGTTACTGTTTCGCTGTTCACTCTCCCTCTCTGACCCCCGTCGACTAATTGTGCTCACGTGTGTTTGTTCAAGGTACGGTAACAATTGGCTTTTTACCCAATAATTTGCAACTATTTGCAAACAAACATTTCTAAAGAACATCTATGTTTCTGATAAATATTCTTTTTTCTAACATACATGTAAATCACACAGTACCTAACCTCAGTCAGAAACACTTTTCTTACTATCTCTCACAACGGCTTTTGCATATATATCCTATCTTAATAAATTTATAATTTAAATTCATAACTGGCAACCCTCTTCCAGCGCCTTAAAGGCCACCAAACATCATTCTTTTCCATTAACCTCTCCCAAATTATCTTTTGCACCAATACACACACTAGGGGGCTTTATAGCTGAGTGGACAGCGCTCTCGACTCGTAATCCTAGGGTCAAAGTTCGATCCCCCGGTGATGGAGCAAACGAAAATCAGCAGAGTTTCATTCATTCATGATGCTCCTCTTACCTAGCAGTACATAGGTACTTGGGGATTAGACACCTGTTACGGGCTGCTTCCTGGGTGTGTGTATGTGGAATTTTTTTTTTATTAGCTAGTAAAAATTGATTGATTCACAGTTGAGAGGCGGGCCGAAAGAGCAGAGCTCAACCCTCGCAAGAACAACTAGGTGAACACAACAAGATAAATACTAACTAACCACGATCTCGTATAATCTACTACACACGCTACCACCTCCCCCAGTACCTCCCCACCTCCCCCCACTCCCTAAATCACTCTACCTATGTCATTAAAAATATAAAACAAATCAATTAATACACAAAAAATACTAACTATAAATAAAGGAACCAAATTTTATACATACAGCGACTCCAGCGTGGTCTAGTCGGAGGAGAACGTGTTCTCATCTGGATAGAATGCGATCGAGCCTGTCGGAACGGTTGTGTAACTGCAGGGCACAAATATTTGTGTGTGTCCCCCTCCTGTAGCTGCCTCTGTTTCGACAGGTTCCCTGGATAGCTGGAATTGGCCTGGCCCTAGGAAAGTGGGGAAGGGGTGAAATCCGTTGGGCCCACGGATGGATACCATGGATCCATAGACCTAGGGTAGGTCTAATCACCTGGGATTCGAACCCACGGTGGGAATAAGGGAGGAGATTTGGGGGAGGAGGGGACACAAATGGTTCCTGGAACCAAACCTCACATAAATCCGGACACTCACACACACACACACACACACCCATATCCGAACATTCACAGGGACACTCACACTCACACACACACATCCATAGACTGTGATAAGGTAGACCATCTGAGGGGACACAGATGGCCTCCTGAAACCACAGATGTAACCGGACACATAATCATCCGGACACTCACAGGGACACCCACACTCACCCGGACACTCACAGTGACACTCACACTCACACACTGATACACATCCATAGACACAAACTGTGATAAGGGAGACCATCTGAGGGGACACAGATGGCCTCCTGGACCCACAGGGTCCATATCCACAGGCTCAGATCAATATTTAAATATACATATATATTTATATAAATAAGATTTTTAAAGAAAATACACACACACACACACACATATATATATATATATATATATATATATATATATATATATATATATATATATATATATATATATATATATGTATATATAAATATATAAACAATAAGTAAATACATGACGAACTAAAAATCGAATCATAACAATTATTAAATGAATGAAAATATAATAAAAAATAATAAATTGAATAAAAAAAATAAAAAAAATGTCAATGACACATAAAGGAATAAAAATATTTTATTCATAATTATTATAATACAATATATATATATATATATATATATATATATATATATATATATATATATATATATATATATATATATATATATATATATATTTATATATATTTATATATATATAGAGATTTGTTTTTAACCTATAAGGGGTACCACCTGTAGTGCAAGTGTAGGGACCCATAGCCTTGGAGAAGAAAATAAAGAGTACTCAGAGAAGACCTGGTGGATCCTCACTGACCACCTTGATATTTTCTTCTCTTCTCTAATAAATATATATATATATATATATATATATATATATATATATATATATATATATATATATATATATATATATATATATATATATATACATATATTACAATATATGGCTTGGGAACAAGATTGAATGGTCCTCAAGCCAATATGCAATTGAAAACTCCACACCCATGAAGGATTCGAACCCAGACAGCTAGGAGGGCTCTTCATCCCAAAGAGGGGGGAACAGGGGGAGTGGTGCAGGTGAAACAGGGATGAAGAGGGGGAACAGGGGGAGTGTTGCAGGTGAAACAGGGATGAAGAGGGGGAACAGAGGGAGTGGTGCAGGTGAAACAGGCATGAGGAGGGGGAACAGGAGGAGTGGCGCAGGTGAAACAGGAATGAAGAGGGGGAACAGGGGGAGTGGCGCAGGTGAAACAGGGATGAAGAGGCGGAACAGGGGGAGAGGTGCAGGTGAAACAGGGATGAAGAGGGGGAACAAGGGGAGTGGTGCAGGTGAAACAGGGATGAAGAGGGGGAACAGGGGGAGTGGTGCAGGTGAAACTGGGATGAAGAGGGGGGAACAGGGGGAGTGGTGCAGGTGAAACAGGGATGAAGAGGTGGTACAAGGGGAGTTGTACAGGTGAAAAAGGGATGAAGTGGGAGTGAAGGAGGTGCAGGAAGGGGGGCAGAGAGTATGATGTAGGAGGGAGGGAGGACGATGGGAAGGGATGGCGGCGGGAGGGAAGACTACATGATGGGTAAGAAGGGAAGGTGAGTGAACGAAGGGAAGGACTAGCAACGGGAGGGAGGAAAAACAGAGGGAAGGGCGAGAGTGAGAAGCGGCGGAAGGAATGAGAACGAAGGGATGGATCTGCGGCGACAGGGAAGACGATGGGAAGGCCGGGATGGGATAGGGGCGGGAGTGGGAAGGGCAGAAAGATGGAGGATGAGCAGGTTTATGAGAGGGAGGAAAAGGGAAGGAGAAGGTGCCAGAACGAGAGGAGGGAGTTTGGTAGTAAAATAGGAGAGGGAGTGGGGAGGGTGTTGATAGATGGTTATGATAAATGGATAGATTAATGGAAAATTTATATAGGTAGATAGATGGATGGATATATTGATTGCTAAATATATATATTGGCGGATAGACGGATGCATAGATGAGTTGATGGACGGAAAGACAGATGACTATATGGATGGATAGAAAGATGAGTTGATGGACGGATACATGGATAGATAGATGTATATAATGATAAATGGTTGTTTTAATGGGAAGATAGATTGATGGATTGACAGATATAAGTAGATAGATAGATGGATACATTGATGGATACATTTGTGCTAGGTGAACAGTCGAATCAGTTTAAAGAATATCTTTCGATTTGCTATTGCATCAACCGGGATTCGATCGGGGACCATTAGGATTATAACCATCGAACTCACTCCATTTAGACGCTACGCCTCCAGTTTGTGTGTGTGTGTGTGTGTGTGTGTGTGTGTGTGTGTGTGTGTGTGTGTGTGTGTGTGTGTGTGTGTATGTGTGTGTGTGTGTGTGTGTTTGTGTGTTTGTTAGTTAGAGAGAAATAGATGTAGTAGATATAAAAGAGGATAAATACAGTTATTTGATAGGCGGGGTCCAAGAGCTAATAACTCGATTCTGCAGATACATATAGTAAATAAAAGGATAAAACACACACACACACACACACACACACACACACTAGTTGATAATGGACTGTTTTGTGTTCGTATCCATGTGTACTATTGTCATGACCGACAGACACGTGAAGCTATATGTGTTTATTTGTACCTGTAATTAAACTGACATGTGTACGGTAGTTATCTGTATGTGTCCATTTTAAAGGTACATATTAGTGAATGTTTATTTATGTAAATTGATTGACATATGTACGTATGCGCGCGTTTAGTGATACTGTAATTTATATGGTTAACATGTATACGTTTGAATGACATAGTTTCCCAATAATGTCACATTTTTTGTTACTGTTTCGCTGTTCACTCTCCCTCTCTGACCCCCGTCGACTAATTGTGCTCACGTGTGTTTGTTCAAGGTACGGTAACCATTGGCTTTTTACCCAATAATTTGCAACTATTTGCAAACAAACTTTTCTAAAGAACATCTATGTTTCTGATAAATATTCTTTTTCCTAACATACATGTAAATCACACAGTACCTAACCTCAGTCAGAAACACTTTTCTTACTATCTCTCACAACGGCTTTTGCATATATATCCTATCTTAATAAATTTATAATTTAAATTCATAACTGGCAACCCTCTTCCAGCGCCTTAAAGGCCACCAAACATCATTCTTTTCCATTAACCTCTCCCAAATTATCTTTTGCACCAATACACACACTAGAGGGCTTTATAGCTGAGTGGACAGCGCTTTCGACTTGTAATCCTAGGGTCAAAGTTCGATCCCCCGGTGATGGAGCAAACGAAAATCAGCAGAGTTTCATTCATTCATGATGCTCCTCTTACCTAGCAGTACATAGGTACTTGGGGATTAGACACCTGTTACGGGCTGCTTCCTGGGTGTGTGTATGTGGAATTTTTTTTTTATTAGCTAGTAAAAATTGATTGATTCACAGTTGAGAGGCGGGCCGAAAGAGCAGAGCTCAACCCTCGCAAGAACAACTAGGTGAACACAACAAGATAAATACTAACTAACCACGATCTCGTATAATCTACTACACACGCTACCACCTCCCCCAGTACCTCCCCACCTCCCCCCACTCCCTAAATCACTCTACCTAAGTCATTAAAAATATAAAACAAATCAATTAATACACAAAAAATACTAACTATAAATAAAGGAACCAAATTTTATACATACAGCGACTCCAGCGTGGTCTAGTCGGAGGAGAACGTGTTCTCATCTGGATAGAATGCGATCGAGCCTGTCGGAACGGTTGTGTAACTGCAGGGCACAAATATTTGTGTGTGTCCCCTCCTGTAGCTGCCTCTGTTTCGACAGGTTCCCTGGATAGCTGGAATTGGCCTGGCCCTAGGAAAGTGGGGAAGGGGTGAAATCCGTTGGGCCCACGGATGGATACCTTGGATCCATAGACCTAGGGTAGGTCTAATCACCTGGGATTCGAACCCACGGTGGGAATAAGGGAGGAGATTTGGGGGAGGAGGGGACACAAATGGTTCCTGGAACCAAACCTCACATAAATCCGGACACTCACACACACACACACACACACCCATATCCGAACATTCACAGGGACACTCACACACACACATCCATAGACTGTGATAAGGTAGACCATCTGAGGGGACACAGATGGCCTCCTGAAACCACAGATGTAACCGGACACATAATCATCCGGACACTCACAGGGACACCCACACTCACCCGGACACTCACAGTGACACTCACACTCACACACTGATACACATCCATAGACACAAACTGTGATAAGGGAGACCATCTGAGGGGACACAGATGGCCTCCTGGACCCACAGGGTCCATATCCACAGGCTCTGATCAATATTTAAATATACATATATATTTATATAAATAAAATTTTTAAAGAAAATACACACACACACACACACATATATATATATATATATATATATATATATATATATATATATATATATATATATATATATATATATATATATATATATATATATATATATATATATATATATATATATATATGTATATATAAATATATAAACAATAAGTAAATACATGACGAACTAAAAATCGAATCATAACAATTATTAAATGAATGAAAATATAATAAAAAATAATAAATTGAATAAAAAAAATGTCAATGACACATAAAGGAATAAAAATATTTTATTCATAATTATTATAATACAATATATATATATATATATATATATATATATATATATATATATATATATATATATATATATATATATATATATATATATATTTATATATATTTATATATATATAGAGATTTTTTTTTAACCTATTATATATATATATATATATATATATATATATATATATATATATATATATTTATATATATTTATATATATATAGAGATTTTTTTTTTAACCTATTAGGGGTACCACCTGTAGTGCAAGTGTAGGGACCCATAGCCTTGGAGAAGAAAATAAAGAGTACTCAGAGAAGACCTTGTGGATCCTCACTGACCACCTTGATATTTTCTTCTCTTCTCTAATAAATATATATATATATATATATATATATATATATATATATATATATATATATATATATATATATATATATATATATATACATATATTACAATATATGGCTTGGGAACAAGATTGAATGGTCCTCAAGCCAATATGCAATTGAAAACTCCACACCCATGAAGGATTCGAACCCAGACAGCTAGGAGGGCTCTTCATCCCAAAGAGGGGGGAACAGGGGGAGTGGTGCAGGTGAAACAGGGATGAAGAGGGGGAACAGGGGGAGTGTTGCAGGTGAAACAGGGATGAAGAGGGGGAACAGAGGGAGTGGTGCAGGTGAAACAGGCATGAGGAGGGGGAACAAGAGGAGTGGCGCAGGTGAAACAGGGATGAAGAGGGGAAACAGGGGGAGTGGCGCAGGTGAAACAGGGATGAAGAGGCGGAACAGGGGGAGAGGTGCAGGTGAAACAGGGATGAAGAGGGGGAACAAGGGGAGTGGTGCAGGTGAAACAGGGATGAAGAGGGGGAACAGGGGGAGTGGTGCAGGTGAAACTGGGATGAAGAGGGGGGAACAGGGGGAGTGGTGCAGGTGAAACAGGGATAAAGAGGTGGTACAAGGGGAGTTGTACAGGTGAAAAAGGGATGAAGTGGGAGTGAAGGAGGTGCAGGAAGGGGGGCAGAGAGTATGATGTAGGAGGGAGGGAGGACGATGGGAAGGGATGGCGGCGGGAGGGAAGACTACATGATGGGTAAGAAGGGAAGGTGAGTGAACGAAGGGAAGGACTAGCAACGGGAGGGAGGAAAAACAGAGGGAAGGGCGAGAGTGAGAAGCGGCGGAAGGAATGAGAACGAAGGGATGGATCTGCGGCGAGAGGGAAGACGATGGGAAGGCCGGGATGGGATAGGGGCGGGAGTGGGAAGGGCAGAAAGATGGAGGATGAGCAGGTTTATGAGAGGGAGGAAAAGGGAAGGAGAAGGTGCCAGAACGAGAGGAGGGAGTTTGGTAGTAAAATAGGAGAGGGAGTGGGGAGGGTGTTGATAGATGGTTATGATAAATGGATAGATTAATGGAAAATTTATATAGGTAGATAGATGGATGGATATATTGATTGCTAAATATATATATTGGCGGATAGACGGATGCATAGATGAGTTGATGGACGGAAAGACAGATGACTATATGGATGGATAGAAAGATGAGTTGATGGACGGATACATGGATAGATAGATGTATATAATGATAAATGGTTGTTTTAATGGGAAGATAGATTGACGGATTGACAGATATAAGTAGATAGATAGATGGATACATTGATGGATACATTTGTGCTAGGTGAACAGTCGAATCAGGTTAAAGAATATCTTTCGATTTGCTATTGCATCAACCGGGATTCGATCGGGGACCATTAGGATTATAACCATCGAACTCACTCCATTTAGACGCTACGCCTCCAGTTTGTGTGTGTGTGTGTGTGTGTGTGTGTGTGTGTGTGTGTGTGTGTGTGTGTGTATGTGTGTGTGTGTGTGTGTGTTTGTGTGTTTGTTAGTTAGAGAGAAATAGATGTAGTAGATATAAAAGAGGATAAATACAGTTATTTGATAGGCGGGGTCCTAGAGCTAATAACTCGATTCTGCAGATACATATAGTAAATAAAAGGATAAAACACACACACACACACACACACACACACTAGTTGATAATGAACTGTTTTGTGTTCGTATCCATGTGTACTATTGTCATGACCGACAGACACGTGAAGCTATATGTGTTTATTTGTACCTGTAATTAAACTGACATGTGTACGGTAATTATCTGTATGTGTCCATTTTAAAGGTACATATTAGTGAATGTTTATTTATGTAAATTGATTGACATATGTACGTATGCGCGCGTTTAGTGATACTGTAATTTATATGGTTAACATGTATACGTTTGAATGACATAGTTTCCCATTAATGTCACATTTTTTGTTACTGTTTCGCTGTTCACTCTCCCTCTCTGACCCCCGTCGACTAATTGTGCTCACGTGTGTTTGTTCAAGGTACGGTAACCATTGGCTTTTTACCCAATAAT
>NC_091150.1:3938169-3956128 GCF_040958095.1 Procambarus clarkii | reverse complement strand
TGTTGGTGGCCTTTAAGGCGCTGGAAGAGGGTTGCCAGTTATGAATTTAAATTATAAATTTATTAAGATAGGATATATATGCAAAAGCCGTTGTGAGAGATAGTAAGAAAAGTGTTTCTGACTGAGGTTAGGTACTGTGTGATTTACATGTATGTTAGGAAAAAGAATATTTATCAGAAACATAGATGTTCTTTAGAAATGTTTGTTTGCAAATAGTTGCAAATTATTGGGTAAAAAGCCAATGGTTACCGTACCTTGAACAAACACACGTGAGCACAATTAGTCGACGGGGGTCAGAGAGGGAGAGTGAACAGCGAAACAGTAACAAAAAATGTGACATTAATGGGAAACTATGTCATTCAAACGTATACATGTTAACCCTATAAATTACAGTATCACTAAACGCGCGCATACGTACATATGTCAATCAATTTACATAAATAAACATTCACTAATATGTACCTTTAAAATGGACACATACAGATAATTACCGTACACATGTCAGTTTAATTACAGGTACAAATAAACACATATAGCTTCACGTGTCTGTCGGTCATGACAATAGTACACATGGATACGAACACAAAACAGTCCATTATCAACTAGTGTGTGTGTGTGTGTGTGTGTGTGTGTGTGTGTGTTTTATCCTTTTATTTACTATATGTATCTGCAGAATCGAGTTATTAGCTCTTGGACCCCGCCTATCAAATAACTGTATTTATCCTCTTTTATATCTACTACATCTATTTCTCTCTAACTAACAAACACACAAACACACACACACACCACACACATACACACACACACACCACACACACACACACACACACACACACACACAAACTGGAGGCGTAGCGTCTAAATGGAGTGAGTTCGATGGTTATAATCCTAATGGTCCCCGATCGAATCCCGGTTGATGCAATAGCAAATCGAAAGATATTCTTTAACCTGATTCGACTGTTCACCTAGCACAAATGTATCCATCAATGTATCCATCTATCTATCTACTTATATCTGTCAATCCATCAATCTATCTTCCCATTAAAACAACCATTTATCATTATATACATCTATCTATCCATGTATCCGTCCATCAACTCATCTTTCTATCCATCCATATAGTCATCTGTCTTTCCGTCCATCAACTCATCTATGCATCCGTCTATCCGCCAATATATATATTTAGCAATCAATATATCCATCCATCTATCTACCTATATAAATTTTCCATTAATCTATACATTTATCATAACCATCTATCAACACCCTCCCCACTCCCTCTCCTATTTTACTACCAAACTCCCTCCTCTCGTTCTGGCACCTTCTCCTTCCCTTTTCCTCCCTCTCATAAACCTGCTCATCCTCCATCTTTCTGCCCTTCCCACTCCCGCCCCTATCCCATCCCGGCCTTCCCATCGTCTTCCCTCTCGCCGCAGATCCATCCCTTCGTTCTCATTCCTTCCGCCGCTTCTCACTCTCGCCCTTTTTTCCTCGCCGTCACTCTGTTTTTCCTCCCTCCCGTTGCTAGTCCTTCCCTTCGTTCACTCACCTTCCCTTCTTACCCATCATGTAGTCTTCCCTCCCGCCGCCATCCCTTCCCATCGTCCTCCCTCCCTCCTACATCATACTCTCTGCCCCCCTTCCTGCACCTCCTTCACTCCCACTTCATCCCTTTTTCACCTGTACAACTCCCCTTGTTCCACCTCTTCATCCCTGTTTCACCTGCACCACTCCCCCTGTTCCCCCTCTTCATCCCTGTTTCACCTGCACCACTCCCCCTGTTCCCCCTCTTCATCCCTGTTCACCTGCACCACTCCCCCTGTTCCCCCTCTTCATCCCTGTTTCACCTGCACCTCTCCCCCTGTTCCGCCTCTTCATCCCTGTTTCACCTGCGCCACTCCCCCTGTTCCCCCTCTTCATTCCTGTTTCACCTGCGCCACTCCTCCTGTTCCCCCTCCTCATGCCTGTTTCACCTGCACCACTCCCTCTGTTCCCCCTCTTCATCCCTGTTTCACCTGCAACACTCCCCCTGTTCCCCCTCTTCATCCCTGTTTCACCTGCACCACTCCCCCTGTTCCCCCCTCTTTGGGATGAAGAGCCCTCCTAGCTGTCTGGGTTCGAATCCTTCATGGGTGTGGAGTTTTCAATTGCATATTGGCTTGAGGACCATTCAATCTTGTTCCCAAGCCATATATTGTAATATATATATAATATATATATATATATATATATATATATATATATATATATATATATATATATATATATATATATTTATTAGAGAAGAAAAGAAAATATCAAGGTGGTCAGTGAGGATCCACAAGGTCTTCTCTGAGTACTCTTTATTTTCTTCTCCAAGGCTATGGGTCCCTACACTTGCACTACAGGTGGTACCCCTTATAGGTTAAAAAAAAATTCTCTATATATATATATAAATATATATAAATATATATATATATATATATATATATATATATATATATATATATATATATATATTGTATTATAATAATTATGAATAAAATATTTTTATTCCTTTATGTGTCATTGACATTTTTTTTATTTTTTTTATTCAATTTATTATTTTTTATTATATTTTCATTCATTTAATAATTGTTATGATTCGATTTTAGTTCGTCATGTATTTACTTATTGTTTATATATATATATATATATATATATATATATATATATATATATATATATATATATATATATATATATATATATATATTATATATATATATATATATATATATATATATATATATATATATATATATATGTGTGTGTGTGTGTGTATATTTTCTTTAAAAATGTTATATATATAAATATATATGTATATTTAAATATTGATCTGAGCCTGTGGATATGGACCCTGTGGGTCCAGGAGGCCATCTGTGTCCCCTCAGATGGTCTCCCTTATCACAGTTTGTGTCAATGGATGTGTGTCAGTGTGTGAGTGTGAGTGTCACTGTGAGTGTCCGGGTGAGTGTGGGTGTCCCTGTGAGTGTCCGGATGATTATGTGTCCGGTTACATCTGTGGTTTCAGGAGGCCATCTGTGTCCCTCAGATGGTCTCCCTTATCACAGTCTATGTATGTGTGTGTGTGTGTCCCTGTGAATGTTCGGATATGGGTGTGTGTGTGTGTGTGAGAGAGTGTCCGGATTTATGTGAGGTTTGGTTCCAGGAACCATTTGTGTCCCCTCCTCCCCCAAATCTCCTCCCTTATTCCCACCGTGGGTTCGAATCCCAGGTGATTAGACCTACCCTAGGTTCTATGGATCCAAGGTATCCATCCGTGGGCCCAACGGATTTCACCCCTTCCCCACTTTCCTAGGGCCAGGCCAATTCCAGCTATCCAGGGAACCTGTCGAAACAGAGGCAGCTACAGGAGAGGACACACACAAATATTTGTGCCCTGCAGTTACACAACCGTTCCGACAGGCTCGATCGCAATCTATCCAGATGAGAACACGTTCTCCTCCGACTAGACCACGCTGGAGTCGCTGTATGTATAAAATTTGGTTCCTTTATTTATAGTTAGTATTTTTTGTGTATTAATTGATTTGTTTTATATTTTTAATGACTTAGGTAGAGTGATTTAGGGAGTGGGGGGAGGTGGGGAGGTACTGGGGGAGGTGGTAGCGTGTGTAGTAGATTATACGAGATCGTGGTTAGTTAGTATTTATCTTGTTGTGTTCACCTAGTTGTTCTTGCGAGGGTTGAGCTCTGCTCTTTCGGCCCGCCTCTCAACTGTGAATCAATCAATTTTTACTAGCTAATAAAAAAAAAATTCCACATACACACACCCAGGAAGCAGCCCGTAACAGGTGTCTAATTCCCAAGTACCTATGTACGGCTAGGTAAGAGGAGCATCATGAATGAATGAAACTCTGCTGATTTTCGTTTGCTCCATCACCGGGGGATCGAACTTTGACCCTAGGATTACGAGTCGAGAGCGCTGTCCACTCACCTATAAAGCCCCCTAGTGTGTGTATTGGTGCAAAAGATAATTTGGGAGAGGTTAATGGAAAAGAATGATGTTTGGTGGCCTTTAAGGCGCTGGAAGAGGGTTGCCAGTTATGAATTTAAATTATAAATTTATTAAGATAGGATATATATGCAAAAGCCGTTGTGAGAGATAGTAAGAAAAGTGTTTCTGACTGAGGTTAGGTACTGTGTGATTTACATGTATGTTAGGAAAAAGAATATTTATCAGAAACATAGATGTTCTTTAGAAATGTTTGTTTGCAAATAGTTGCAAATTATTGGGTAAAAAGCCAATGGTTACCGTACCTTGAACAAACACACGTGAGCACAATTAGTCGACGGGGGTCAGAGAGGGAGAGTGAACAGCGAAACAGTAACAAAAAATGTGACATTAATGGGAAACTATGTCATTCAAACGTATACATGTTAACCCTATAAATTACAGTATCACTAAACGCGCGCATACGTACATATGTCAATCAATTTACATAAATAAACATTCACTAATATGTACCTTTAAAATGGACACATACAGATAATTACCGTACACATGTCAGTTTAATTACAGGTACAAATAAACACATATAGCTTCACGTGTCTGTCGGTCATGACAATAGTACACATGGATACGAACACAAAACAGTCCATTATCAACTAGTGTGTGTGTGTGTGTGTGTGTGTGTGTGTGTGTGTGTGTGTGTGTGTGTTTTATCCTTTTATTTACTATATGTATCTGCAGAATCGAGTTATTAGCTCTTGGACCCCGCCTATCAAATAACTGTATTTATCCTCTTTTATATCTACTACATCTATTTCTCTCTAACTAACAAACACACAAACACACACACACACACACACATACACACACACACACGCACACACACACACACACACACACACACACACACACACACAAACTGGAGGCGTAGCGTCTAAATGGAGTGAGTTCGATGGTTATAATCCTAATGGTCCCCGATCGAATCCCGGTTGATGCAATAGCAAATCGAAAGATATTCTTTAACCTGATTCGACTGTTCACCTAGCACAAACGTATCCATCAATGTATCCATCTATCTATCTACTTATATCTGTCAATCCATCAATCTATCTTCCCATTAAAACAACCATTTATCATTATATACATCTATCTATCCATGTATCCGTCCATCAACTCATCTTTCTATCCATCCATATAGTCATCTGTCTTTCCGTCCATCAACTCATCTATGCATCCGTCTATCCGCCAATATATATATTTAGCAATCAATATATCCATCCATCTATCTACCTATATAAATTTTCCATTAATCTATACATTTATCATAACCATCTATCAACACCCTCCCCACTCCCTCTCCTATTTTACTACCAAACTCCCTCCTCTCGTTCTGGCACCTTCTCCTTCCCTTTTCCTCCCTCTCATAAACCTGCTCATCCTCCATCTTTCTGCCCTTCCCACTCCCGCCCCTATCCCATCCCGGCCTTCCCATCGTCTTCCCTCTCGCCGCAGATCCATCCCTTCGTTCTCATTCCTTCCGCCGCTTCTCACTCTCGCCCTTTTTTCCTCGCCGTCACTCTGTTTTTCCTCCCTCCCGTTGCTAGTCCTTCCCTTCGTTCACTCACCTTCCCTTCTTACCCATCATGTAGTCTTCCCTCCCGCCGCCATCCCTTCCCATCGTCCTCCCTCCCTCCTACATCATACTCTCTGCCCCCCTTCCTGCACCTCCTTCACTCCCACTTCATCCCTTTTTCACCTGTACAACTCCCCTTGTTCCACCTCTTCATCCCTGTTTCACCTGCACCACTCCCCCTGTTCCCCCCTCTTCATCCCAGTTTCACCTGCACCACTCCCCCTGTTCCCCCTCTTCATCCCTGTTTCACCTGCACCACTCCCCCTGTTCCCCCTCTTCATCCCTGTTTCACCTGCACCTCTCCCCCTGTTCCGCCTCTTCATCCCTGTTTCACCTGCGCCACTCCCCCTGTTCCCCCTCTTCATTCCTGTTTCACCTGCGCCACTCCTCCTGTTCCCCCTCCTCATGCCTGTTTCACCTGCACCACTCCCTCTGTTCCCCCTCTTCATCCCTGTTTCACCTGCAACACTCCCCCTGTTCCCCCTCTTCATCCCTGTTTCACCTGCACCACTCCCCCTGTTCCCCCCTCTTTGGGATGAAGAGCCCTCCTAGCTGTCTGGGTTCGAATCCTTCATGGGTGTGGAGTTTTCAATTGCATATTGGCTTGAGGACCATTCAATCTTGTTCCCAAGCCATATATTGTAATATATATATATATATATATATATATATATATATATATATATATATATATATATATATATATATATATATATATATATATATTTATTAGAGAAGAGAAGAAAATATCAAGGTGGTCAGTGAGGATCCACAAGGTCTTCTCTGAGTACTCTTTATTTTCTTCTCCAAGGCTATGGGTCCCTACACTTGCACTACAGGTGGTACCCCTTATAGGTTAAAAAAAAATTCTCTATATATATATAAATATATATAAATATATATATTATATATATATATATATATATATATATATATATATATATATATATATTGTATTATAATAATTATGAATAAAATATTTTTATTCCTTTATGTGTCATTGACATTTTTTTTATTTTTTTTATTCAATTTATTATTTTTTATTATATTTTCATTCATTTAATAATTGTTATGATTCGATTTTTAGTTCGTCATGTATTTACTTATTGTTTATATATATATATATATATATATATATATATATATATATATATATATATATATATATATATATATATATATATATATATATATATATATATATATATATATATATATGTGTGTGTGTGTGTGTGTGTGTGTATTTTCTTTAAAAATTTTATATATATAAATATATATGTATATTTAAATATTGATCTGAGCCTGTGGATATGGACCCTGTGGGTCCAGGAGGCCATCTGTGTCCCGTCAGATGGTCTCCCTTATCACAGTTTGTGTCTATGGATGTGTGTCAGTGTGTGAGTGTGAGTGTCACTGTGAGTGTCCGGGTGAGTGTGGGTGTCCCTGTGAGTGTCCGGATGATTATGTGTCCGGTTACATCTGTGGTTTCAGGAGGCCATCTGTGTCCCCTCAGATGGTCTCCCTTATCACAGTATATGGATGTGTGTGTGTGTGTCCCTGTGAATGTTCGAATATGGGTGTGTGTGTGTGTGTGAGAGAGTGTCCGGATTTATGTGAGGTTTGGTTCCAGGAACCATTTGTGTCCCCTCCTCCCCCAAATCTCCTCCCTTATTCCCACCGTGGGTTCGAATCCCAGGTGATTAGACCTACCCTAGGTCGATGGATCCAAGGTATCCATCCGTGGGCCCAACGGATTTCACCCCTTCCCCACTTTCCTAGGGCCAGGCCAATTCCAGCTATCCAGGGAACCTGTCGAAACAGAGGCAGCTACAGGAGAGGACACAAACAAATATTTGTGCCCTGCAGTTACACAACCGTTCCGACAGGCTCGATCGCAATCTATCCAGATGAGAACACGTTCTCCTCCGACTAGACCACGCTGGAGTCGCTGTATGTATAAAATTTGGTTCCTTTATTTATAGTTAGTATTTTTTGTGTATTAATTGATTTGTTTTATATTTTTAATGACTTAGGTAGAGTGATTTAGGGAGTGGGGGGAGGTGGGGAGGTACTGGGGGAGGTGGTAGCGTGTGTAGTAGATTATACGAGATCGTGGTTAGTTAGTATTTATCTTGTTGTGTTCACCTAGTTGTTCTTGCGAGGGTTGAGCTCTGCTCTTTCGGCCCGCCTCTCAACTGTGAATCAATCAATTTTTACTAGCTAATAAAAAAAAAATTCCACATACACACACCCAGGAAGCAGCCCGTAACAGGTGTCTAATTCCCAAGTACCTATGTACGGCTAGGTAAGAGGAGCATCATGAATGAATGAAACTCTGCTGATTTTCGTTTGCTCCATCACCGGGGGATCGAACTTTGACCCTAGGATTACGAGTCGAGAGCGCTGTCCACTCAGCTATAAAGCCCCCTAGTGTGTGTATTGGTGCAAAAGATAATTTGGGAGAGGTTAATGGAAAAGAATGATGTTTGGTGGCCTTTAAGGCGCTGGAAGAGGGTTGCCAGTTATGAATTTAAATTATAAATTTATTAAGATAGGATATATATGCAAAAGCCGTTGTGAGAGATAGTAAGAAAAGTGTTTCTGACTGAGGTTAGGTACTGTGTGATTTACATGTATGTTTGGAAAAATAATATTTATCAGAAACATAGATGTTCTTTAGAAATGTTTGTTTGCAAATAGTTGCAAATTATTGGGTAAAAATCCAATGGTTACCGTACCTTGAACAAACACACGTGAGCACAATTAGTCGACGGGGGTCAGAGAGGGAGAGTGAACAGCGAAACAGTAACAAAAAATGTGACATTAATGGGAAACTATGTCATTCAAACGTATACATGTTAACCCTATAAATTACAGTATCACTAAACGCGCGCATACGTACATATGTCAATCAATTTACATAAATAAACATTCACTAATATGTACCTTTAAAATGGACACATACAGATAATTACCGTACACATGTCAGTTTAATTACAGGTACAAATAAACACATATAGCTTCACGTGTCTGTCGGTCATGACAATAGTACACATGGATACGAACACAAAACAGTCCATTATCAACTAGTGTGTGTGTGTGTGTGTGTGTGTGTGTGTGTTTTATCCTTTTATTTACTATATGTATCTGCAGAATCGAGTTATTAGCTCTTGGACCCCGCCTATCAAATAACTGTATTTATCCTCTTTTATATCTACTACATCTATTTCTCTCTAACTAACAAACACACAAACACACACACACACACACACATACACACACACACACACACACACACACACACACACACACACACACACACACACACACAAACTGGAGGCGTAGCGTCTAAATGGAGTGAGTTCGATGGTTATAATCCTAATGGTCCCCGATCGAATCCCGGTTGATGCAATAGCAAATCGAAATATATTCTTTAACCTGATTCGACTGTTCACCTAGCACAAATGTATCCATCAATGTATCCATCTATCTATCTACTTATATCTGTCAATCCATCAATCTATCTTCCCATTAAAACAACCATTTATCATTATATACATCTATCTATCCAAGTATCCGTCCATCAACTCATCTTTCTATCCATCCATATAGTCATCTGTCTTTCCGTCCATCAACTCATCTATGCATCCGTCTATCCGCCAATATATATATTTAGCAATCAATATATCCATCCATCTATCTACCTATATAAATTTTCCATTAATCTATACATTTATCATAACCATCTATCAACACCCTCCCCACTCCCTCTCCTATTTTACTACCAAACTCCCTCCTCTCGTTCTGGCACCTTCTCCTTCCCTTTTCCTCCCTCTCATAAACCTGCTCATCCTCCATCTTTCTGCCCTTCCCACTCCCGCCCCTATCCCATCCCGGCCTTCCCATCGTCTTCCCTCTCGCCGCAGATCCATCCCTTCGTTCTCATTCCTTCCGCCGCTTCTCACTCTCGCCCTTTTTTCCTCGCCGTCACTCTGTTTTTCCTCCCTCCCGTTGCTAGTCCTTCCCTTCGTTCACTCACCTTCCCTTCTTACCCATCATGTAGTCTTCCCTCCCGCCGCCATCCCTTCCCATCGTCCTCCCTCCCTCCTACATCATACTCTCTGCCCCCCTTCCTGCACCTCCTTCACTCCCACTTCATCCCTTTTTCACCTGTACAACTCCCCTTGTTCCACCTCTTCATCCCTGTTTCACCTGCACCACTCCCCCTGTTCCCCCCTCTTCATCCCAGTTTCACCTGCACCACTCCCCCTGTTCCCCCTCTTCATCCCTGTTTCACCTGCACCACTCCCCCTGTTCCCCCTCTTCATCCCTGTTTCACCTGCACCTCTCCCCCTGTTCCGCCTCTTCATCCCTGTTTCACCTGCGCCACTCCCCCTGTTCCCCCTCTTCATTCCTGTTTCACCTGCGCCACTCCTCCTGTTCCCCCTCCTCATGCCTGTTTCACCTGCACCACTCCCTCTGTTCCCCCTCTTCATCCCTGTTTCACCTGCAACACTCCCCCTGTTCCCCCTCTTCATCCCTGTTTCACCTGCACCA
Organism: Procambarus clarkii; assembly: GCF_040958095.1. Lineage (NCBI taxonomy): Eukaryota > Metazoa > Arthropoda > Malacostraca > Decapoda > Cambaridae > Procambarus > Procambarus clarkii. The sequence goes on along the minus strand of NC_091150.1, from coordinate 3,945,947 downwards.
CTCCCCCTGTTCCCCCCTCTTTGGGATGAAGAGCCCTCCTAGCTGTCTGGGTTCGAATCCTTCATGGGTGTGGAGTTTTCAATTGCATATTGGCTTGAGGACCATTCAATCTTGTTCCCAAGCCATATATTGTAATATATATATATATATATATATATATATATATATATATATATATATATATATATATATAAATATATTTATTAGAGAAGAGAAGAAAATATCAAGGTGGTCAGTGAGGATCCACAAGGTCTTCTCTGAGTACTCTTTATTTTCTTCTCCAAGGCTATGGGTCCCTACACTTGCACTACAGGTGGTACCCCTTATAGGTTAAAAAAAAATTCTCTATATATATATAAATATATATAAATATATATATATATATATATATATATATATATATATATATATATATATATATATATATTGTATTATAATAATTATGAATAAAATATTTTTATTCCTTTATGTGTCATTGACATTTTTTTTTAATTTTTTTATTCAATTTATTATTTTTTATTATATTTTCATTCATTTAATAATTGTTATGATTCGATTTTTAGTTCGTCATGTATTTACTTATTGTTTATATATATATATATATATATATATATATATATATATATATATATATATATATATATATATATATATATATATATATATATATATATATATATATATATATATATATATATGTGTGTGTGTGTGTGTGTATTTTCTTTAAAAATTTTATATATATAATATATATATATATATAATATATATATATATATATATATATATATATATATATATATATATAATATATATATTATATATATAATATATATATATTTTATATTTATATATATACCCTGAGAGATTCAGCAGGAATACACGATCCTGCTTTCACTGAATGTTCAAATCAGTGGAATGTTCTTGCAGCCCCAGCAACCATTATAGAGCCAACAAAACAACACAAACAGTCCGGCTGGGACCACCCTCTAGTGGAAAAAGTAGCCGATGCCATGCTCAGCGCCGCAACATCAGACAAGGAGAAAGCCCGCCTCAGAGCAGTGCGTGCCCCCCATGCAGGAGACTTCCTCCTGGCAGTACCCATGTCTGCAATGGGCACGCGCCTAGATCCAGAATCCCTTCGTGTAGCAGTGGCCCTCCGCCTTGGTGCCCCAATTCACACTGAATACAAGTGTATTTGCAACAGGCTGGAAGCAGACCAATACGGACTGCATGGGTTGCATTGCGGTAGCACAAAAGGCTGGCATGCAAGACACAACGAGGTCAATGACATCATCAAGAGAAGCCTCGTCTCAGCTGGGTGCCCAGCGGAGAGAGAACCTCGCATCCTAGGGGTCCAAAACCCTGATTTCCCAGCACTTCGCCCTGATGGCATCACCATATACTCATGGAAGGAGGGTAGACAGTTGGTGTGGGACTACACATGTGTATCCACCCTGGCTGACACCTATGTACACTTCGGAGCTGATCAAGCAGGTGGGTAGGCCAACCACAGGGAAACAGCAAAATCACTCAAGTACAGGCGACTGGAAGGTCAATACCTCTTTGTTCCCATAGCGTCTGAGACGCATGGCCCCTGGGGCAAGAGTGCCTTGGGATTTCTCAAGGAATTGGGGTCCAAGCTCATTGACGTCACCAGAGACCCAAGGGCTTCCAGTTTTTTATTTCAGCGTCTCAGTGTGGCGATCCAGAGGGGAAATGCTTGCTGCGTCCTCGGTTCCTGTCCAGAAGCGGAGGAGCTTCAAGAGATCCATAACCTTTAGGCATTTGTCTTGTATGCTTTGTAACCTTTAAATACACAATAAAGGGAAAAAAAAAAAAAAAGGGAAGGGGGTGGTAGGAGAAAAGCACACAGAAACTGTATTGGAGGAGACCCACATTCCCTCCAATGCGTTATGTGTGGTTTCCTCCGAGGCTATGGGTCCCCCTTCTTCCAGCCAGAGGTGGTACTCCCTTCCCTATTTTAAAAAAAATATATATAAATATATATGTATATTTAAATATTGATCTGAGCCTGTGGATATGGACCCTGTGGGTCCAGGAGGCCATCTGTGTCCCCTCAGATGGTCTCCCTTATCACAGTTTGTGTCTATGGATGTGTGTGAGTGTGTGAGTGTGAGTGTCACTGTGAGTGTCCGGGTGAGTGTGGGTGTCCCTGTGAGTGTCCGGATGATTATGTGTCCGGTTACATCTGTGGTTTCAGGAGGCCATCTGTGTCCCCTCAGATGGTCTCCCTTATCGCAGTCTATGGATGTGTGTGTGTGAGTGTCCCTGTGAATGTTCGGATATGGGTGTGTGTGTGTGTGTGGGAGAGTGTCCGGATTTATGTGAGGTTTGGTTCCAGGAACCATTTGTGTCCCCTCCTCCCCCAAATCTCCTCCCTTATTCCCACCGTGGGTTCGAATCCCAGGTGATTAGACCTACCCTAGGTCTATGGATCCAAGGTATCCATCCGTGGGCCCAACGGATTTCACCCCTTCCCCACTTTCCTAGGGCCAGGCCAATTCCAGCTATCCAGGGAACCTGTCGAAACAGAGGCAGCTACAGGAGAGGACACACACAAATATTTGTGCCCTGCAGTTACACAACCGTTCCGACAGGCTCGATCGCAATCTATCCAGATGAGAACACGTTCTCCTCCGACTAGACCACGCTGGAGTCGCTGTATGTATAAAATTTGGTTCCTTTATTTATAGTTAGTATTTTTTGTGTATTAATTGATTTGTTTTATATTTTTAATGACTTAGGTAGAGTGATTTAGGGAGTGGGGGGAGGTGGGGAGGTACTGGGGGAGGTGGTAGCGTGTGTAGTAGATTATACGAGATCGTGGTTAGTTAGTATTTATCTTGTTGTGTTCACCTAGTTGTTCTTGCGAGGGTTGAGCTCTGCTCTTTCGGCCCGCCTCTCAACTGTGAATCAATCAATTTTTACTAGCTAATAAAAAAAAAATTCCACATACACACACCCAGGAAGCAGCCCGTAACAGGTGTCTAATTCCCAAGTACCTATGTACTGCTAGGTAAGAGGAGCATCATGAATGAATGAAACTCTGCTGATTTTCGTTTGCTCCATCACCGGGGGATCGAACTTTGACCCTAAGATTACGAGTCGAGAGCGCTGTCCACTCAGCTATAAAGCCCCCTAGTGTGTGTATTGGTGCAAAAGATAATTTGGGAGAGGTTAATGGAAAAGCATGATGTTTGGTGGCCTTTAAGGCGCTGGAAGAGGGTTGCCAGTTATGAATTTAAATTATAAATTTATTAAGATAGGATATATATGCAAAAGCCGTTGTGAGAGATAGTAAGAAAAGTGTTTCTGACTGAGGTTAGGTACTGTGTGATTTACATGTATGTTAGGAAAAAGAATATTTATCAGAAACATAGATGTTCTTTAGAAATGTTTGTTTGCAAATAGTTGCAAATTATTGGGTAAAAAGCCAATGGTTACCGTACCTTGAACAAACACACGTGAGCACAATTAGTCGACGGGGGTCAGAGAGGGAGAGTGAACAGCGAAACAGTAACAAAAAATGTGACATTAATGGGAAACTATGTCATTCAAACGTATACATGTTAACCCTATAAATTACAGTATCACTAAACGCGCGCATACGTACATATGTCAATCAATTTACATAAATAAACATTCACTAATATGTACCTTTAAAATGGACACATACAGATAATTACCGTACACATGTCAGTTTAATTACAGGTACAAATAAACACATATAGCTTCACGTGTCTGTCGGTCATGACAATAGTACACATGGATACGAACACAAAACAGTCCATTATCAACTAGTGTGTGTGTGTGTGTGTGTGTGTGTGTGTGTGTGTGTGTTTTATCCTTTTATTTACTATATGTATCTGCAGAATCGAGTTATTAGCTCTTGGACCCCGCCTATCAAATAACTGTATTTATCCTCTTTTATATCTACTACATTTATTTCTCTCTAACTAACAAACACACAAACACACACACACACACACACATACACACACACACACACACACACACACACACACACACACACACACACACACACAAACTGGAGGCGTAGCGTCTAAATGGAGTGAGTTCGATGGTTATAATCCTAATGGTCCCCGATCGAATCCCGGTTGATGCAATAGCAAATCGAAAGATATTCTTTAACCTGATTCGACTGTTCACCTAGTACAAATGTATCCATCAATGTATCCATCTATCTATCTACTTATATCTGTGAATCCATCAATCTATCTTCCCATTAAAACAACCATTTATCATTATATACATCTATCTATCCATGTATCCGTCCATCAACTCATCTTTCTATCCATCCATATAGTCATCTGTCTTTCCGTCCATCAACTCATCTATGCATCCGTCTATCCGCCAATATATATATTTAGCAATCAATATATCCATCCATCTATCTACCTATATAAATTTTCCATTAATCTATACATTTATCATAACCATCTATCAACACCCTCCCCACTCCCTCTCCTATTTTACTACCAAACTCCCTCCTCTCGTTCTGGCACCTTCTCCTTCCCTTTTCCTCCCTCTCATAAACCTGCTCATCCTCCATCTTTCTGCCCTTCCCACTCCCGCCCCTATCCCATCCCGGCCTTCCCATCGTCTTCCCTCTCGCCGCAGATCCATCCCTTCGTTCTCATTCCTTCCGCCGCTTCTCACTCTCGCCCTTTTTTCCTCGCCGTCACTCTGTTTTTCCTCCCTCCCGTTGCTAGTCTTTCCCTTCGTTCACTCACCTTCCCTTCTTACCCATCATGTAGTCTTCCCTCCCGCCGCCATCCCTTCCCATCGTCCTCCCTCCCTCCTACATCATACTCTCTGCCCCCCTTCCTGCACCTCCTTCACTCCCACTTCATCCCTTTTTCACCTGTACAACTCCCCTTGTTCCACCTCTTCATCCCTGTTTCACCTGCACCACTCCCCCTGTTCCCCCCTCTTCATCCCAGTTTCACCTGCACCACTCCCCCTGTTCCCCCTCTTCATCCCTGTTTCACCTGCACCACTCCCTCTGTTCCCCCTCTTCATCCCTGTTTCACCTGCACCTCTCCCCCTGTTCCGCCTCTTCATCCCTGTTTCACCTGCGCCACTCCCCCTGTTCCCCCTCTTCATTCCTGTTTCACCTGCGCCACTCCTCCTATTCCCCCTCCTCATGCCTGTTTCACCTGCACCACTCCCTCTGTTCCCCCTCTTCATCCCTGTTTCACCTGCAACACTCCCCCTGTTCCCCCTTTTCATCCCTGTTTCACCTGCACCACTCCCCCTGTTCCCCCCTCTTTGGGATGAAGAGCCCTCCTAGCTGTCTGGGTTCGAATCCTTCATGGGTGTGGAGTTTTCAATTGCATATTGGCTTGAGGACCATTCAATCTTGTTCCCAAGCCATATATTGTAATATATATATATATATATATATATATATATATATATATATATATATATATATATATATATATATATATATATATATATATATATATATATATATATATATTTATTAGAGAAGAGAAGAAAATATCAAGGTGGTCAGTGAGGATCCACAAGGTCTTCTCTGAGTACTCTTTATTTTCTTCTCCAAGGCTATGGGTCCCTACACTTGCACTACAGGTGGTACCCCTTATAGGTTAAAAAAAAATTCTCTATATATATATAAATATATATAAATATATATATATATATATATATATATATATATATATATATATATATATATATATATATATATATATATTGTATTATAATAATTATGAATAAAATATTTTTATTCCTTTATGTGTCATTGACATTTTTTTTTATTTTTTTTATTCAATTTATTATTTTTTATTATATTTTCATTCATTTAATAATTGTTATGATTCGATTTTTAGTTCGTCACTTATTGTTTATATATTTATATATATATATATATATATATATATATATATATATATATATATATATATATATATATATATATATATATATATATATATATATATGTGTGTGTGTGTATTTTCTTTAAAAATTTTATATATATAAATATATATGTATATTTAAATATTGATCTGAGCCTGTGGATATGAACCCTGTGGGTCCAGGAGGCCATCTGTGTCCCCTCAGATGGTCTCCCTTATCACAGTTTGTGTCTATGGATGTGTGTCAGTGTGTGAGTGTGAGTGTCACTGTCAGTGTCCGGGTGAGTGTGGGTGTCCCTGTGAGTGTCCGGATGATTATGTGTCCGGTTACATCTGTGGTTTCAGGAGGCCATCTGTGTCCCCTCAGATGGTCTCCCTTATCACAGTCTATGGATGTGTGTGTGTGAGTGTCCCTGTAAATGTTCGGATATGGGTGTGTGTGTGTGTGAGAGAGAGAGTGTCCGGATTTATGTGAGGTTTGGTTCCAGGAACCATTTGTGTCCCCTCCTCCCCCAAATCTCCTCCCTTATTCCCACCGTGGGTTCGAATCCCAGGTGATTAGACCTACCCTAGGTCTATGGATCCAAGGTATCCATCCGTGGGCCCAACGGATTTCACCCCTTCCCCACTTTCCTAGGGCCAGGCCAATTCCAGCTATCCAGGGAACCTGTCGAAACAGAGGCAGCTACAGGAGAGGACACACACAAATATTTGTGCCCTGCAGTTACACAACCGTTCCGACAGGCTCGATCGCAATCTATCCAGATGAGAACACGTTCTCCTCCGACTAGACCACGCTGCAGTCGCTGTATGTATAAAATTTGGTTCCTTTATTTATAGTTAGTATTTTTTGTGTATTAATTGATTTGTTTTATATTTTTAATGACTTAGGTAGAGTGATTTAGGGAGTGGGGGGAGGTGGGGAGGTACTGGGGGAGGTGGTAGCGTGTGTAGTAGATTATACGAGATCGTGGTTAGTTAGTATTTATCTTGTTGTGTTCACCTAGTTGTTCTTGCGAGGGTTGAGCTCTGCTCTTTCGGCCCGCCTCTCAACTGTGAATCAATCAATTTTTACTAGCTAATAAAAAAAAAATTCCACATACACACACCCAGGAAGCAGCCCGTAACAGGTGTCTAATTCCCAAGTACCTATGTACTGCTAGGTAAGAGGAGCATCATGAATGAATGAAACTCTGCTGATTTTCGTTTGCTCCATCACCGGGGGATCGAACTTTGACCCTAAGATTACGAGTCGAGAGCGCTGTCCACTCAGCTATAAAGCCCCCTAGTGTGTGTATTGGTGCAAAAGATAATTTGGGAGAGGTTAATGGAAAAGAATGATGTTTGGTGGCCTTTAAGGCGCTGGAAGAGGGTTGCCAGTTATGAATTTAAATTATAAATTTATTAAGATAGGATATATATGCAAAAGCCGTTGTGAGAGATAGTAAGAAAAGTGTTTCTGACTGAGGTTAGGTACTGTGTGATTTACATGTATGTTAGGAAAAAGAATATTTATCAGAAACATAGATGTTCTTTAGAAATGTTTGTTTGCAAATAGTTGCAAATTATTGGGTAAAAAGCCAATGGTTACCGTACCTTGAACAAACACACGTGAGCACAATTAGTCGACGGGGGTCAGAGAGGGAGAGTGAACAGCGAAACAGTAACAAAAAATGTGACATTAATGGGAAACTATGTCATTCAAACGTATACATGTTAACCCTATAAATTACAGTATCACTAAACGCGCGCATACGTACATATGTCAATCAATTTACATAAATAAACATTCACTAATATGTACCTTTAAAATGGACACATACAGATAATTACCGTACACATGTCAGTTTA
>NC_091150.1:3925669-3935669 GCF_040958095.1 Procambarus clarkii | reverse complement strand
TGTGAGTGTCACTGTGAGTGTCCGGGTGAGTGTGGGTGTCCCTGTGAGTGTCCGGATGATTATGTGTCCGGTTACATCTGTGGTTTCAGGAGGCCATCTGTGTCCCCTCAGATGGTCTCCCTTATCACAGTCTATGGATGTGTGTGTGTGAGTGTCCCTGTGAATGTTCGGATATGGGTGTGTGTGTGTGTGTGAGAGAGTGTCCGGATTTATGTGAGGTTTGGTTCCAGGAACCATTTGTGTCCCCTCCTCCCCCAAATCTCCTCCCTTATTCCCACCGTGGGTTCGAATCCCAGGTGATTAGACCTACCCTAGGTCTATGGATCCAAGGTATCCATCCGTGGGCCCAACGGATTTCACCCCTTCCCCACTTTCCTAGGGCCAGGCCAATTCCAGCTATCCAGGGAACCTGTCGAAACAGAGGCAGGTACAGGAGAGGACACACACAAATATTTGTGCCCTGCAGTTACACAACCGTTCCGACAGGCTCGATCGCAATCTATCCAGATGAGAACACGTTCTCCTCCGACTAGACCACGCTGGAGTCGCTGTATGTATAAAATTTGGTTCCTTTATTTATAGTTAGTATTTTTTGTGTATTAATTGATTTGTTTTATATTTTTAATGACTTAGGTAGAGTGATTTAGGGAGTGGGGGGAGGTGGGGAGGTACTGGGGGAGGTGGTAGCGTGTGTAGTAGATTATACGAGATCGTGGTTAGTTAGCATTTATCTTGTTGTGTTCACCTAGTTGTTCTTGCGAGGGTTGAGCTCTGCTCTTTCGGCCCGCCTCTCAACTGTGAATCAATCAATTTTTACTAGCTAATAAAAAAAAAATTCCACATACACACACCCAGGAAGCAGCCCGTAACAGGTGTCTAATTCCCAAGTACCTATGTACTGCTAGGTAAGAGGAGCATCATGAATGAATGAAACTCTGCTGATTTTCGTTTGCTCCATCACCGGGGGATCGAACTTTGACCCTAAGATTACGAGTCGAGAGCGCTGTCCACTCAGCTATAAAGCCCCCTAGTGTGTGTATTGGTGCAAAAGATAATTTGGGAGAGGTTAATGGAAAAGAATGATGTTTGGTGGCCTTTAAGGCGCTGGAAGAGGGTTGCCAGTTATGAATTTAAATTATAAATTTATTAAGATAGGATATATATGCAAAAGCCGTTGTGAGAGATAGTAAGAAAAGTGTTTCTGACTGAGGTTAGGTACTGTGTGATTTACATGTATGTTAGGAAAAAGAATATTTATCAGAAACATAGATGTTCTTTAGAAATGTTTGTTTGCAAATAGTTGCAAATTATTGGGTAAAAAGCCAATGGTTACCGTACCTTGAACAAACACACGTGAGCACAATTAGTCGACGGGGGTCAGAGAGGGAGAGTGAACAGCGAAACAGTAACAAAAAATGTGACATTAATGGGAAACTATGTCATTCAAACGTATACATGTTAACCCTATAAATTACAGTATCACTAAACGCGCGCATACGTACATATGTCAATCAATTTACATAAATAAACATTCACTAATATGTACCTTTAAAATGGACACATACAGATAATTACCGTACACATGTCAGTTTAATTACAGGTACAAATAAACACATATAGCTTCACGTGTCTGTCGGTCATGACAATAGTACACATGGATACGAACACAAAACAGTCCATTATCAAATAGTGTGTGTGTGTGTGTGTGTGTGTGTGTGTGTGTGTGTGTGTGTGTGTGTGTGTGTGTGTGTGTGTGTGTGTGTGTGTGTGTGTGTGTGTTTTATCCTTGTATTTACTATATGTATCTGCAGAATCGAGTTATTAGCTCTTGGACCCCGCCTATCAAATAACTGTATTTATCCTCTTTTAAATCTACTACATCTATTTCTCTCTAACTAACAAACACACAAACACACACACACACACACACATACACACACACACACACACACACACACACACACACACACACACACACACACACACACACACACACACACACACACACACACAAACTGAAGGCGTAGCGTCTAAATGGAGTGAGTTCGATGGTTATAATCCTAATGGTCCCCGATCGAATCCCGGTTGATGCAATAGCAAATCGAAAGATATTCTTTAACCTGATTCGACTGTTCACCTAGCACAAATGTATCCATCAATGTATCCATCTATCTATCTACTTATATCTGTCAATCCATCAATCTATCTTCCCATTAAAACAACCATTTATCATTATATACATCTATCTATCCATGTATCCGTCCATCAACTCATCTTTCTATCCATCCATATAGTCATCTGTCTTTCCGTCCATCAACTCATCTATGCATCCGTCTATCCGCCAATATATATATTTAGCAATCAATATATCCATCCATCTATCTACCTATATAAATTTTCCATTAATCTATACATTTATCATAACCATCTATCAACACCCTCCCCACTCCCTCTCCTATTTTACTACCAAACTCCCTCCTCTCGTTCTGGCACCTTCTCCTTCCCTTTTCCTCCCTCTCATAAACCTGCTCATCCTCCATCTTTCTGCCCTTCCCACTCCCGCCCCTATCCCATCCCGGCCTTCCCATCGTCTTCCCTCTCGCCGCAGATCCATCCCTTCGTTTTCATTCCTTCCGCCACTTCTCACTCTCGCCCTTTTTTCCTCGCCGTCACTCTGTTTTTCCTCCCTCCCGTTGCTAGTCCTTCCCTTCGTTCACTCACCTTCCCTTCTTACCCATCATGTAGTCTTCCCTCCCGCCGCCATCCCTTCCCATCGTCCTCCCTCCCTCCTACATCATACTCTCTGCCCCCCTTCCTGCACCTCCTTCACTCCCACTTCATCCCTTTTTCACCTGTACAACTCCCCTTGTTCCACCTCTTCATCCCTGTTTCACCTGCACCACTCCCCCTGTTCCCCCCTCTTCATCCCAGTTTCACCTGCACCACTCCCCCTGTTCCCCCTCTTCATCCCTGTTTCACCTGCACCACTCCCCCTGTTCCCCCTCTTCATCCCTGTTTCACCTGCACCTCTCCCCCTGTTCCGCCTCTTCATCCCTGTTTCACCTGCGCCACTCCCCCTGTTCCCCCTCTTCATTCCTGTTTCACCTGCGCCACTCCTCCTGTTCCCCCTCCTCATGCCTGTTTCACCTGCACCACTCCCTCTGTTCCCCCTCTTCATCCCTGTTTCACCTGCAACACTCCCCCTGTTCCCCCTCTTCATCCCTGTTTCACCTGCACCACTCCCCCTGTTCCCCCCTCTTTGGGATGAAGAGCCCTCCTAGCTGTCTGGGTTCGAATCCTTCATGGGTGTGGAGTTTTCAATTGCATATTGGCTTGAGGACCATTCAATCTTGTTCCCAAGCCATATATTGTAATATATATATATATATATATATATATATATATATATATATATATATATATATATATATATATATATATATATATATATATAAATATATATATATATTTATTAGAGAAGAGAAGAAAATATCAAGGTGGTCAGTGAGGATCCACAAGGTCTTCTCTGAGTACTCTTTATTTTCTTCTCCAAGGCTATGGGTCCCTACACTTGCACTACAGGTGGTACCCCTTATAGGTTAAAAAAAATTCTCTATATATATATAAATATATATAAATATATATATATATGTCGTACCTAATAGCCAGAACGCACTTCTCAGCCTACTATGCAAGGCCCGATTTGCCTAATAAGCCAAGTTTTCATGAATTAATGTTTTTTCGAGTACCTAACCTACCTAACCTAACCTAACCTACCTTTTTCGGCAACCTAACCCAACCTTACCTATGAAGATAGGTTAGGTTAGGTTAGGTAGGGTTGGTTAGGTTCGGTCATATATCTACGTTAATTTTAACTACAATAAAAAAAAATTGACCTCATACTTAATGAAATGGGTAGCTTTATCATTTCATAAGAAAAAAATTAGAAAAAATATATTAATTCAGGAAAACTTGGCTTATTAGGCAAATCGGGCCTTGAATAGTAGGCCAAAAAGTGAGTTCTGGCTACTAGGTACGACATATATATATATATATATATATATATATATATATATATATATATATATATATATATATATATATATATATATATATATTGTATTATAATAATTATGAATAAAATATTTTTATTCCTTTATGTGTCATTGACATTTTTTTTATTTTTTTTATTCAATTTATTATTTTTTATTATATTTTCATTCATTTAATAATTGTTATGATTCGATTTTTAGTTCGTCATGTATTTACTTATTGTTTATATATTTATATATATATATATATATATATATATATATATATATATATATATATATATATATATATATATATATATATATGTGTGTGTGTGTGTGTGTGTGTGTATTTTCTTTAAAAATTTTATATATATAAATATATATGTATATTTAAATATTGATCTGAGCCTGTGGATATGGACCCTGTGGGTCCAGGAGGCCATCTGTGTCCCCTCAGATGGTCTCCCTTATCACAGTTTGTGTCTATGGATGTGTGTCAGTGTGTGAGTGTGAGTGTCACTGTGAGTGTCCGGGTGAGTGTGGGTGTCCCTGTGAGTGTCCGGATGATTATGTGTCCGGTTACATCTGTGGTTTCAGGAGGCCATCTGTGTCCCCTCAGATGGTCTCCCTTATCACAGTCTATGGATGTGTGTGTGTGTGAGTGTCCCTGTGAATGTTCGGATATGGGTGTGTGTGTGTGTGTGTGTGAGTGTCCGGATTTATGTGAGGTTTGGTTCCAGGAACCATTTGTGTCCCCTCCTCCCCCAAATCTCCTCCCTTATTCGCACCGTGGGTTCGAATCCCAGGTGATTAGACCTACCCTAGGTCTATGGATCCAAGGTATCCATCCGTGGGCCCAACGGATTTCACCCCTTCCCCACTTTCCTAGGGCCAGGCCAATTCCAGCTATCCAGGGAACCTGTCGAAACAGAGGCAGGTACAGGAGAGGACACACAAATATTTGTGCCCTGCAGTTACACAACCGTTCCGACAGGCTCGATCGCAATCTATCCAGATGAGAACACGTTCTCCTCCGACTAGACCACGCTGGAGTCGCTGTATGTATAAAATTTGGTTCCTTTATTTATAGTTAGTATTTTTTGTGTATTAATTGATTTGTTTTATATTTTTAATGACTTAGGTAGAGTGATTTAGGGAGTGGGGGGAGGTGGGGAGCTACTGGGGGAGGTGGTAGCGTGTGTATTAGATTATACGAGATCGTGGTTAGTTAGTATTTATCTTGTTGTGTTCACCTAGTTGTTCTTGCGAGGGTTGAGCTCTGCTCTTTCGGCCCGCCTCTCAACTGTGAATCAATCAATTTTTACTAGCTAATAAAAAAAAAATTCCACATACACACACCCAGGAAGCAGCCCGTAACAGGTGTCTAATTCCCAAGTACCTATGTACTGCTAGGTAAGAGGAGCATCATGAATGAATGAAACTCTGCTGATTTTCGTTTGCTCCATCACCGGGGGATCGAACTTTGACCCTAAGATTACGAGTCGAGAGCGCTGTCCACTCAGCTATAAAGCCCCCTAGTGTGTGTATTGGTGCAAAAGATAATTTGGGAGAGGTTAATGGAAAAGAATGATGTTTGGTGGCCTTTAAGGCGCTGGAAGAGGGTTGCCAGTTATGAATTTAAATTATAAATTTATTAAGATAGGATATATATGCAAAAGCCGTTGTGAGAGATAGTAAGAAAAGTGTTTCTGACTGAGGTTAGGTACTGTGTGATTTACATGTATGTTAGGAAAAAGAATATTTATCAGAAACATAGATGTTCTTTAGAAATGTTTGTTTGCAAATAGTTGCAAATTATTGGGTAAAAAGCCAATGGTTACCGTACCTTGAACAAACACACGTGAGCACAATTAGTCGACGGGGGTCAGAGAGGGAGAGTGAACAGCGAAACAGTAACAAAAAATGTGACATTAATGGGAAACTATGTCATTCAAACGTATACATGTTAACCCTATAAATTACAGTATCACTAAACGCGCGCATACGTACATGTCAATCAATTTACATAAATAAACATTCACTAATATGTACCTTTAAAATGGACACATACAGATAATTACCGTACACATGTCAGTTTAATTACAGGTACAAATAAACACATATAGCTTCACGTGTCTGTCGGTCATGACAATAGTACACATGGATACGAACACAAAACAGTCCATTATCAACTAGTGTGTGTGTGTGTCTGTGTGTGTGTCTGTGTGTGTGTGTGTGTGTGTGTGTGTTTTATCCTTTTATTTACTATATGTATCTGCAGAATCGAGTTATTAGCTCTTGGACCCCGCCTATCAAATAACTGTATTTATCCTCTTTTATATCTACTACATCTATTTCTCTCTAACTAACAAACACACAAACACACACACACACACACACACATACACACACACACACACACATACACACACACACACACACACACACACACACACACACACACACACACACAAACTGGAGGCGTAGCGTCTAAATGGAGTGAGTTCGATGGTTATAATCCTAATGGTCCCCGATCGAATCCCGGTTGATGCAATAGCAAATCGAAAGATATTCTTTAACCTGATTCAACTGTTCACCTAGCACAAATGTATCCATCAATGTATCCATCTATCTATCTACTTATATCTGTCAATCCATCAATCTATCTTCCCATTAAAACAACCATTTATCATTATATACATCTATCTATCCATGTATCCGTCCATCAACTCATCTTTCTATCCATCCATATAGTCATCTGTCTTTCCGTCCATCAACTCATCTATGCATCCGTCTATCCGCCAATATATATATTTAGCAATCAATATATCCATCCATCTATCTACCTATATAAATTTTCCATTAATCTATACATTTATCATAACCATCTATCAACACCCACCCCACTCCCTCTCCTATTTTACTACCAAACTCCCTCCTCTCGTTCTGGCACCTTCTCCTTCCCTTTTCCTCCCTCTCATAAACCTGCTCATCCTCCATCTTTCTGCCCTTCCCACTCCCGCCACTATCCCATCCCGGCCTTCCCATCGTCTTCCCTCTCGCCGCAGATCCATCCCTTCGTTCTCATTCCTTCCGCCGCTTCTCACTCTCGCCCTTTTTTCCTCGCCGTCACTCTGTTTTTCCTCCCTCCCGTTGCTAGTCCTTCCCTTCGTTCACTCACCTTCCCTTCTTACCCATCATGTAGTCTTCCCTCCCGCCGCCATCCCTTCCCATCGTCCTCCCTCCCTCCTACATCATACTCTCTGCCCCCCTTCCTGCACCTCCTTCACTCCCACTTCATCCCTTTTTCACCTGTACAACTCCCCTTGTTCCACCTCTTCATCCCTGTTTCACCTGCACCACTCCCCCTGTTCCCCCCTCTTCATCCCAGTTTCACCTGCACCACTCCCCCTGTTCCCCCTCTTCATCCCTGTTTCACCTGCACCACTCCCCCTGTTCCCCCTCTTCATCCCTGTTTCACCTGCACCTCTCCCCCTGTTCCGCCTCTTCATCCCTGTTTCACCTGCGCCACTCCCCCTGTTCCCCCTCTTCATTCCTGTTTCACCTGCGCCACTCCTCCTGTTCCCCCTCCTCATGCCTGTTTCACCTGCACCACTCCCTCTGTTCCCCCTCTTCATCCCTGTTTCACCTGCAACACTCCCCCTGTTCCCCCTCTTCATCCCTGTTTCACCTGCACCACTCCCCCTGTTCCCCCCTCTTTGGGATGAAGAGCCCTCCTAGCTGTCTGGGTTCGAATCCTTCATGGGTGTGGAGTTTTCAATTGCATATTGGCTTGAGGACCATTCAATCTTGTTCCCAAGCCATATATTGTAATATATATATATATATATATATATATATATATATATATATATATATATATATATATATATATATATATTTATTAGAGAAGAGAAGAAAATATCAAGGTGGTCAGTGAGGATCCACAAGGTCTTCTCTGAGTACTCTTTATTTTCTTCTCCAAGGCTATGGGTCCCTACACTTGCACTACAGGTGGTACCCCTTATAGGTTAAAAAAAATTCTCTATATATATATATAAATATATATAAATATATATATATATATATATATATATATATATATATATATATATATATATATATATATATATATTGTATTATAATAATTATGAATAAAATATTTTTATTCCTTTATGTGTCATTGACATTTTTTTTATTTTTTTATTCAATTTATTATTTTTTATTATATTTTCATTCATTTAATAATTGTTATGATTCGATTTTTAGTTCGTCATGTATTTACTTATTGTTTATATATATATATATATATATATATATATATATATATATATATATATATATATATATATATATATATATATATATATATGTGTGTGTGTGTGTGTGTATTTTCTTTAAAAAATTTATATATATAAATATATATGTATATTTAAATATTGATCTGAGCCTGTGGATATGGACCCTGTGGGTCCAGGAGGCCATCTGTGTCCCCTCAGATGGTCTCCCTTATCACAGTTTGTGTCTATGGATGTGTGTCAGTGTGTGAGTGTGAGTGTCACTGTGAGTGTCCGGGTGAGTGTGGGTGTCCCTGTGAGTGTCCGGATGATTATGTGTCCGGTTACATCTGTGGTTTCAGGAGGCCATCTGTGTCCCCTCAGATGGTCTCCCTTATCACAGTCTATGGATGTGTGTGTGTGAGTGTCCCTGTGAATGTTCGGATATGGGTGTGTGTGTGTGTGTGAGAGAGTGTCCGGATTTATGTGAGGTTTGGTTCCAGGAACCATTTGTGTCCCCTCCTCCCCCAAATCTCCTCCCTTATTCCCACCGTGGGTTCGAATCCCAGGTGATTAGACCTACCCTAGGTCTATGGATCCAAGGTATCCATCCGTGGGCCCAACGGATTTCACCCCTTCCCCACTTTCCTAGGGCCAGGCCAATTCCAGCTATCCAGGGAACCTGTCGAAACAGAGGCAGCTACAGGAGAGGACACACACAAATATTTGTGCCCTGCAGTTACACAACCGTTCCGACAGGCTCGATCGCAATCTATCCAGATGAGAACACGTTCTCCTCCGACTAGACCACGCTGGAGTCGCTGTATGTATAAAATTTGGTTCCTTTATTTATAGTTAGTATTTTTTATGTATTAATTGATTTGTTTTATATTTTTAATGACTTAGGTAGAGTGATTTAGGGAGTGGGGGGAGGTGGGGAGCTACTTGGGGAGGTGGTAGCGTGTGTATTAGATTATACGAGATCGTGGTTAGTTAGTATTTATCTTGTTGTGTTCACCTAGTTGTTCTTGCGAGGGTTGAGCTCTGCTCTTTCGGCCCGCCTCTCAACTGTGAATCAATCAATTTTTACTAGCTAATAAAAAAAAAATTCCACACACACACACCCAGGAAGCAGCCCGTAACAGGTGTCTAATTCCCAAGTACCTATGTACTGCTAGGTAAGAGGAGCATCATGAATGAATGAAACTCTGCTGATTTTCGTTTGCTCCATCATCGGGGGATCGAACTTTGACCCTAAGATTACGAGTCGAGAGCGCTGTCCACTCAGCTATAAAGCCCCCTAGTGTGTGTATTGGTGCAAAAGATAATTTGGGAGAGGTTAATGGAAAAGAATGATGTTTGGTGGCCTTTAAGGCGCTGGAAGAGGGTTGCCAGTTATGAATTTAAATTATAAATTTATTAAGATAGGATATATATGCAAAAGCCGTTGTGAGAGATAGTAAGAAAAGTGTTTCTGACTGAGGTTAGGTACTGTGTGATTTACATGTATGTTAGGAAAAAGAATATTTATCAGAAACATAGATGTTCTTTAGAAATGTTTGTTTGCAAATAGTTGCAAATTATTGGGTAAAAAGCCAATGGTTACCGTACCTTGAACAAACACACGTGAGCACAATTAGTCGACGGGGGTCAGAGAGGGAGAGTGAACAGCGAAACAGTAACAAAAAA
>NC_091150.1:3920669-3923169 GCF_040958095.1 Procambarus clarkii | reverse complement strand
TAATAATTATGAATAAAATATTTTTATTCCTTTATGTGTCATTGACATTTTTTTATTTTTTTTATTCAATTTATTATTTTTTATTATATTTTCATTCATTTAATAATTGTTATGATTCGATTTTTAGTTCGTCATGTATTTACTTATTGTTTATATATTTATATATATATATATATATATATATATATATATATATATATATATATATATATATATATATATATGTGTGTGTGTGTGTGTGTATTTTCTTTAAAAATTTTATATATATAAATATATATGTATATTTAAATATTGATCTGAGCCTGTGGATATGGACCCTGTGGGTCCAGGAGGCCATCTGTGTCCCCTCAGATGGTCTCCCTTATCACAGTTTGTGTCTATGGATGTGTGTCAGTGTGAGAGTGTGAGTGTCACTGTGAGTGTCCGGGTGAGTGTGGGTGTCCCTGTGAGTGTCCGGATGATTATGTGTCCGGTTACATCTGTGGTTTCAGGAGGCCATCTGTGTCCCCTCAGATGGTCTCCCTTATCACAGTCTATGGATGTGTGTGTGTGAGTGTCCCTGTGAATGTTCGGATATGGGTGTGTGTGTGTGTGTGAGAGAGTGTCCGGATTTATGTGAGGTTTGGTTCCAGGAACCATTTGTGTCCCCTCCTCCCCCAAATCTCCTCCCTTATTCCCACCGTGGGTTCGAATCCCAGGTGATTAGACCTACCCTAGGTCTATGGATCCAAGGTATCCATCCGTGGGCCCAACGGATTTCACCCCTTCCCCACTTTCCTAGGGCCAGGCCAATTCCAGCTATCCAGGGAACCTGTCGAAACAGAGGCAGGTACAGGAGAGGACACACACAAATATTTGTGCCCTGCAGTTACACAACCGTTCCGACAGGCTCGATCGCAATCTATCCAGATGAGAACACGTTCTCCTCCGACTAGACCACGCTGGAGTCGCTGTATGTATAAAATTTGGTTCCTTTATTTATAGTTAGTATTTTTTATGTATTAATTGATTTGTTTTATATTTTAATGACTTAGGTAGAGTGATGTAGGGAGTGGGGGGAGGTGGGGAGCTACTGGGGGAGGTGGTAGCGTGTGTATTAGATTATACGAGATCGTGGTTAGTTAGTATTTATCTTGTTGTGTTCACCTAGTTGTTCTTGCGAAGGTTGAGCTCTGCTCTTTCGGCCCGCCTCTCAACTGTGAATCAATCAATTTTTACTAGCTAATAAAAAAAAAATTCCACATACACACACCCAGGAAGCAGCCCGTAACAGGTGTCTAATTCCCAAGTACCTATGTACTGCTAGGTAAGAGGAGCATCATGAATGAATGAAACTCTGCTGATTTTCGTTTGCTCCATCACCGGGGGATCGAACTTTGACCCTAAAATTACGAGTCGAGAGCGCTGTCCACTCAGCTATAAAGCCCCCTAGTGTGTGTATTGGTGCAAAAGATAATTTGGGAGAGGTTAATGGAAAAGAATGATGTTTGGTGGCCTTTAAGGCGCTGGAAGAGGGTTGCCAGTTATGAATTTAAATTATAAATTTATTAAGATAGGATATATATGCAAAAGCCGTTGTGAGAGATAGTAAGAAAAGTGTTTCTGACTGAGGTTAGGTACTGTGTGATTTACATGTATGTTAGGAAAAAGAATATTTATCAGAAACATAGATGTTCTTTAGAAATGTTTGTTTGCAAATAGTTGCAAATTATTGGGTAAAAAGCCAATGGTTACCGTACCTTGAACAAACACACGTGAGCACAATTAGTCGACGGGGGTCAGAGAGGGAGAGTGAACAGCGAAACAGTAACAAAAAATGTGACATTAATGGGAAACTATGTCATTCAAACGTATACATGTTAACCCTATAAATTACAGTATCACTAAACGCGCGCATACGTACATATGTCAATCAATTTACATAAATAAACATTCACTAATATGTACCTTTAAAATGGACACATACAGATAATTACCGTACACATGTCAGTTTAATTACAGGTACAAATAAACACATATAGCTTCACGTGTCTGTCGGTCATGACAATAGTACACATGGATACGAACACAAAACAGTCCATTATCAACTAGTGTGTGTGTGTGTGTGTGTGTGTGTGTGTGTGTTGTGTGTGTGTGTGTGTGTGTGTGTGTTTTATCCTTTTATTTACTATATGTATCTGCAGAATCGAGTTATTAGCTCTTGGACCCCGCCTATCAAATAACTGTATTTATCCTCTTTTATATCTACTACATCTATTTCTCTCTAACTAACAAACACACAAACACACACACACACACACATACACACACACACACACACACACACACACACACACACACACACACACACAAACTGGAGGCGTAGCGTCTAAATGGAGTGAGTTCGATGGTTATAATCCTAATGGTCCCCGATCGAATCCCGGTTGATGCAATAGCAAATCGAAAGATATTCTTTAACCTGATTCGAACTGTTCACCTAGCACAAATGTATCTATCAATG
>NC_091150.1:3913169-3915669 GCF_040958095.1 Procambarus clarkii | reverse complement strand
TATATATATTTAGCAATCAATATATCCATCCATCTATCTACCTATATAAATTTTTCCATTAATCTATACATTTATCATAACCATCTATCAACACCCTCCCCACTCCCTCTCCTATTTTACTACCAAACTCCCTCCTCTCGTTCTGGCACCTTCTCCTTCCCTTTTCCTCCCTCTCATAAACCTGCTCATCCTCCATCTTTCTGCCCTTCCCCCTCCCGCCCCTATCCCATCCCGGCCTTCCCATCGTCTTCCCTCTCGCCGCAGATTCATCCCTTTGTTCTCATTCCTTCCGCCGCTTCTCACTCTCGCCCTTTTTTCCTCGCCGTCACTCTGTTTTTCCTCCCTCCCGTTGCTAGTCCTTCCCTTCGTTCACTCACCTTCCCTTCTTACCCATCATGTAGTCTTCCCTCCCGCCGCCATCCCTTCCCATCGTCCTCCCTCCCTCCTACATCATACTCTCTGCCCCCCTTCCTGCACCTCCTTCACTCCCACTTCATCCCTTTTTCACCTGTACAACTCCCCTTGTTCCATCTCTTCATCCCTGTTTCACCTGCACCACTCCCCCTGTTCCCCCCTCTTCATCCCAGTTTCACCTGCACCACTCCCCCTGTTCCCCCTCTTCATCCCTGTTTCACCTGCACCACTCCCCCTGTTCCCCCTCTTCATCCCTGTTTCACCTGCACCTCTTCCCCTGTTCCGCCTCTTCATCCCTGTTTCACCTGCGCCACTCCCCGTGTTCCCCCTCTTCATTCCTGTTTCACCTGCGCCACTCCTCCTGTTCCCCCTCCTCATGCCTGTTTCACCTGCACCCACTCCCTCTGTTCCCCCTCTTCATCCCTGTTTCACCTGCAACACTCCCCCTGTTCCCCCTCTTCATCCCTGTTTCACCTGCACCACTCCCCCTGTTCCCCCCTCTTTGGGATGAAGAGCCCTCCTAGCTGTCTGGGTTCGAATCCTTCATGGGTGTGGAGTTTTCAATTGCATATTGGCTTGAGGACCATTCAATCTTGTTCCCCAAGCCATATATTGTAATATATATATATAATATATATATATATATATATATATATATATATATATAATATATATATATATATTTATTAGAGAAGAGAAGAAAATATCAAGGTGGTCAGTGAGGATCCACAAGGTCTTCTCTGAGTACTCTTTATTTTCTTCTCCAAGGCTATGGGTCCCTACACTTGCACTACAGGTGGTACCCCTTATAGGTTTAAAAAAAAATTCTCTATATATATATATAAATATATATAAATATATATATATATATATATATATATATATATATATATATATATATATATATATATATATATATATTGTATTATAATAATTATGAATAAAATATTTTTATTCCTTTATGTGTCATGACATTTTTTTTATTTTTTTTATTCAATTTATTATTTTTTTATTATATTTTCATTCATTTAATAATTGTTATGATTCGATTTTTAGTTCGTCATATACTTATTGTTTATATATTATATATATATAATATATATATATAATATATATATTATATATATATATATATATATATATATATATATATATATGTGTGTGTGTGTGTGTGTATTTTCTTTAAAAATTTTATATATATAAATATATATGTATATTTAAATATTGATCTGAGCCTGTGGATATGGACCCTGTGGGTCCAGGAGGCCATCTGTGTCCCCTCAGATGGTCTCCCTTATCACAGTTTGTGTCTATGGATGTGTGTGAGTGTGTGAGTGTGAGTGTCACTGTGAGTGTCCGGGTGAGTGTGGGTG
Organism: Procambarus clarkii; assembly: GCF_040958095.1. NCBI lineage: Eukaryota > Metazoa > Arthropoda > Malacostraca > Decapoda > Cambaridae > Procambarus > Procambarus clarkii. The sequence continues at coordinate 3,913,882 of NC_091150.1, read as the reverse complement.
TCCCTGTGAGTGTCCGGATGATTATGTGTCCGGTTACATCTGTTTTCAGGAGGCCATCTGTGTCCCCTCAGATGGTCTCCCTTATCACAGTCTATGGATGTGTGTGTGTGAGTGTCCCTGTGAATGTTCGGATATGGGTGTGTGTGTGTGTGTGAGAGAGTGTCCGGATTTATGTGAGGTTTGCTTCCAGGAACCATTTGTGTCCCCTCCTCCCCAAATCTCCTCCCTTATTCCCACCGTGGGTTCGAATCCCAGGTGATTAGACCTACCCTAGGTCTATGGATCCAAGGTATCCATCCGTGGGCCCAACGGATTTCACCCCTTCCCCACTTTCCTAGGGCCAGGCCAATTCCAGCTATCCAGGGAACCTGTCGAAACAGAGGCAGCTACAGGAGAGGACACACACAAATATTTGTGCCCTGCAGTTACACAACCGTTCCGACAGGCTCGATCGCAATCTATCCAGATGAGAACACGTTCTCCTCCGACTAGACCACGCTGGAGTCGCTGTATGTATAAAATTTGGTTCCTTTATTTATAGTTAGTATTTTTGTGTATTAATTGATTTGTTTTATATTTTTAATGACTTAGGTAGAGTGATTTAGGGAGTGGGGGGAGGTGGGGAGGTACTGGGGGAGGTGGTAGCGTGTGTATTAGATTATACGAGATCGTGGTTAGTTAGTATTTATCTTGTTGTGTTCACCTAGTTGTTC
>NC_091150.1:3818593-3912669 GCF_040958095.1 Procambarus clarkii | reverse complement strand
GAAACAGGGATGAAGAGGCGGAACAGGGGGAGAGGTGCAGGTGAAACAGGGATGAAGAGGGGGAACAGGGGGAGTGGTGCAGGTGAACCAGGGATGAAGAGGGGGAACAGGGGGAGTGGTGCAGGTGAAACTGGGATGAAGAGGGGGGAACAGGGGGAGTGGTGCAGGTGAAACAGGGATGAAGAGATGGAACAAGGGGAGTTGTACAGGTGAAAAAGGGATGAAGTGGGAGTGAAGGAGGTGCAGGAAGGGGGGCAGAGAGTATGATGTAGGAGGGAGGGAGGACGATGGGAAGGGATGGCGGCGGGAGGGAAGACTACATGATGGGTAAGAAGGGAAGGTGAGTGAACGAAGGGAAGGACTAGCAACAAGAGGGAGGAAAAACAGAGTGACGGCGAGGAAAAAAGGGCGAGAGTGAGAAGCGGCGGAAGGAATGAGAACAAAGGGATGGATCTGCGGCGAGAGGGAAGACGATGGGAAGGCCGGGATGGGATAGGGGCGGGAGGGGGAAGGGCAGAAAGATGGAGGATGAGCAGGTTTATGAGAGGGAGGAAAAGGGAAGGAGAAGGTGCCAGAACGAGAGGAGGGAGTTTGGTAGTAAAATAGGAGAGGGAGTGGGGAGGGTGTTGATAGATGGTTATGATAAATGTATAGATTAATGGAAAATTTATATAGGTAGATAGATGGATGGATATATTGATTGCTAAATATATATATTGGCGGATAGACGGATGCATAGATGAGTTGATGGACGGAAAGACAGATGACTATATGGATGGATAGAAAGATGAGTTGATGGACGGATACATGGATAGATAGATGTATATAATGATAAATGGTTGTTTTATGGGAAGATAGATTGATGGATTGACAGATATAAGTAGATAGATAGATGGATACATTGATGGATACATTTGTGCTAGGTGAACAGTCGAATCAGGTTAAAGAATATCTTTCGATTTGCTATTGCATCAACCGGGATTCGATCGGGGACCATTAGGATTATAACCATCGAACTCACTCCATTTAGACGCTACGCCTCCAGTTTGTGTGTGTGTGTGTGTGTGTGTGTGTGTGTGTGTGTGTATGTGTGTGTGTGTGTGTGTGTTTGTGTGTTTGTTAGTTAGAGAGAAATAGATGTAGTAGATATAAAAGAGGATAAATACAGTTATTTGATAGGCGGGGTCCAAGAGCTAATAACTCGATTCTGCAGATACATATAGTAAATAAAAGGATAAAACACACACACACACACACACACACACACACTAGTTGATAATGGACTGTTTTGTGTTCGTATCCATGTGTACTATTGTCATGACCGACAGACACGTGAAGCTATATGTGTTTATTTGTACCTGTAATTAAACTGACATGTGTACGGTAATTATCTGTATGTGTCCATTTTAAAGGTACATATTAGTGAATGTTTATTTATGTAAATTGATTGACATATGTACGTATGCGCGCGTTTAGTGATACTGTAATTTATATGGTTAACATGTATACGTTTGAATGACATAGTTTCCCATTAATGTCACATTTTTTGTTACTGTTTCGCTGTTCACTCTCCCTCTCTGACCCCCGTCGACTAATTGTGCTCACGTGTGTTTGTTCAAGGTACGGTAACCATTGGCTTTTTACCCAATAATTTGCAACTATTTGCAAACAAACATTTCTAAAGAACATCTATGTTTCTGATAAATATTCTTTTTCCTAACATACATGTAAATCACACAGTACCTAACCTCAGTCAGAAACACTTTTCTTACTATCTCTCACAACGGCTTTTGCATATATATCCTATCTTAATAAATTTATAATTTAAATTCATAACTGGCAACCCTCTTCCAGCGCCTTAAAGGCCACCAAACATCATTCTTTTCCATTAACCTCTCCCAAATTATCTTTTGCACCAATACACACACTAGGGGGCTTTATAGCTGAGTGGACAGCGCTCTCGACTCGTAATCTTAGGGTCAAAGTTCGATCCCCCGGTGATGGAGCAAACGAAAATCAGCAGAGTTTCATTCATTCATGATGCTCCTCTTACCTAGCAGTACATAGGTACTTGGGAATTAGACACCTGTTACGGGCTGCTTCCTGGGTGTGTGTATGTGGATTTTTTTTTATTAGCTAGTAAAAATTGATTGATTCACAGTTGAGAGGCGGGCCGAAAGAGCAGAGCTCAACCCTCGCAAGAACAACTAGGTGAACACAACAAGATAAATACTAACTAACCACGATCTCGTATAATCTAATACACACGCTACCACCTCCCCCAGTACCTCCCCACCTCCCCCCACTCCCTAAATCACTCTACCTAAGTCATTAAAAATATAAAACAAATCAATTAATACACAAAAAATACTAACTATAAATAAAGGAACCAAATTTTATACATACAGCGACTCCAGCGTGGTCTAGTCGGAGGAGAACGTGTTCTCATCTGGATAGATTGCGATCGAGCCTGTCGGAACGGTTGTGTAACTGCAGGGCACAAATATTTGTGTGTGTCCTCTCCTGTAGCTGCCTCTGTTTCGACAGGTTCCCTGGATAGCTGGAATTGGCCTGGCCCTAGGAAAGTGGGGAAGGGGTGAAATCCGTTGGGCCCACGGATGGATACCTTGGATCCATAGACCTAGGGTAGGTCTAATCACCTGGGATTCGAACCCACGGTGGGATTAAGGGAGGAGATTTGGGGGAGGAGGGGACACAAATGGTTCCTGGAACCAAACCTCACATAAATCCGGACACTCTCTCACACACACACACACACCCATATCCGAACATTCACAGGGACACTCACACACACACATCCATAGACTGTGATAAGGGAGACCATCTGAGGGGACACAGATGGCCTCCTGAAACCACAGATGTAACCGGACACATAATCATCCGGACACTCACAGGGACACCCACACTCACCCGGACACTCACAGTGACACTCACACTCACACACTCACACACATCCATAGACACAAACTGTGATAAGGGAGACCATCTGAGGGGACACAGATGGCCTCCTGGACCCACAGGGTCCATATCCACAGGCTCAGATCAATATTTAAATATACATATATATTTATATATATAAAATTTTTAAAGAAAATACACACACACACACACACATATATATATATATATATATATATATATATATATATATATATATAAATATATAAACAATAAGTAAATACATGACGAACTAAAAATCGAATCATAACAATTATTAAATGAATGAAAATATAATAAAAAATAATAAATTGAATAAAAAAAATAAAAAAAATGTCAATGACACATAAAGGAATAAAAATATTTTATTCATAATTATTATAATACAATATATATATATATATATATATATATATATATATATATATATATATATATATATATATATATATATATATATTTATATATATATATAGAGAATTTTTTTTAACCTATAACGGGTACCACCTGTAGTGCAAGTGTAGGGACCCATAGCCTTGGAGAAGAAAATAAAGAGTACTCAGAGAAGACCTTGTGGATCCTCACTGACCACCTTGATATTTTCTTCTCTTCTCTAATATATATATATATATATATATATATATATATATATATATATATATATATATATATATATATATATATATATATATATATATATATATATATTACAATATATGGCTTGGGAAGAAGATTGAATGGTCCTCAAGCCAATATGCAATTGAAAACTCCACACCCATGAAGGATTCGAACCCAGACAGCTAGGAGGGCTCTTCATCCCAAAGAGGGGGGAACAGGGGGAGTGGTGCAGGTGAAACAGGGATGAAGAGGGGGAACAGGGGGAGTGTTGCAGGTGAAACAGGGATGAAGAGGGGGAACAGAGGGAGTGGTGCAGGTGAAACAGGCATGAGGAGGGGGAACAGGAGGAGTGGCGCAGGTGAAACAGGAATGAAGAGGGGGAACAGGGGGAGTGGCGCAGGTGAAACAGGGATGAAGAGGCGGAACAGGGGGAGAGGTGCAGGTGAAACAGGGATGAAGAGGGGGAACAGGGGGAGTGGTGCAGGTGAACCAGGGATGCAGAGGGGGAACAGGGGGAGTTGTGCAGGTGAAACTGGGATGAAGAGGGGGGAACAGGGGGAGTGGTGCAGGTGAAACAGGGATGAAGAGATGGAACAAGGGGAGTTGTACAGGTGAAAAAGGGATGAAGTGGGAGTGAAGGAGGTGCAGGAAGGGGGGCAGAGAGTATGATGTAGGAGGGAGGGAGGACGATGGGAAGGGATGGCGGCGGGAGGGAAGACTACATGATGGGTAAGAAGGGAAGGTGAGTGAACGAAGGGAAGGACTAGCAACGGGAGGGAGGAAAAACAGAGTGACGGCGAGGAAAAAAGGGCGAGAGTGAGAAGCGGCGGAAGGAATGAGAACAAAGGGATGGATCAGCGGCGAGAGGGAAGACGATGGGAAGGCCGGGATGGGATAGGGGCGGGAGGGGGAAGGGCAGAAAGATGGAGGATGAGCAGGTTTATGAGAGGGAGGAAAAGGGAAGGAGAAGGTGCCAGAACGAGAGGAGGGAGTTTGGTAGTAAAATAGGAGAGGGAGTGGGGAGGGTGTTGATAGATGGTAATGATAAATGTATAGATTAATGGAAAATTTATATAGGTAGATAGATGGATGGATATATTGATTGCTAAATATATATATTGGCGGATAGACGGATGCATAGATGAGTTGATGGACGGAAAGACAGATGACTATATGGATGGATAGAAAGATGAGTTGATGGACGGATACATGGATAGATAGATGTATATAATGATAAATGGTTGTTTTATGGGAAGATAGATTGATGGATTGACAGATATAAGTAGATAGATAGATGGATACATTGATGGATACATTTGTGCTAGGTGAACAGTCGAATCAGGTTAAAGAATATCTTTCGATTTGCTATTGCATCAACCGGGATTCGATCGGGGACCATTAGGATTATAACCATCGAACTCACTCCATTTAGACGCTACGCCTCCAGTTTGTGTGTGTGTGTGTGTGTGTGTGTGTGTGTGTGTGTGTGTGTGTGTGTGTGTGTGTGTGTGTGTGTGTGTGTGTATGTGTGTGTGTGTGTGTGTGTTTGTGTGTTTGTTAGTTAGAGAGAAATAGATATAAAAGAGGATAAATACAGTTATTTGATAGGCGAGGTCCAAGAGCTAATAACTCGATTCTGCAGATACATATAGTAAATAAAAGGATAAAACACACACACACACACACACACACACACACACACACACACTAGTTGATAATGGACTGTTTTGTGTTCGTATCCATGTGTACTATTGTCATGACCGACAGACACGTGAAGCTATATGTGTTTATTTGTACCTGTAATTAAACTGACATGTGTACGGTAATTATCTGTATGTGTCCATTTTAAAGGTACATATTAGTGAATGTTTATTTATGTAAATTGATTGACATATGTACGTATGCGCGCGTTTAGTGATACTGTAATTTATAGGGTTAACATGTATACGTTTGAATGACATAGTTTCCCATTAATGTCACATTTTTTGTTACTGTTTCGCTGTTCACTCTCCCTCTCTGACCCCCGTCGACTAATTGTGCTCACGTGTGTTTGTTCAAGGTACGGTAACCATTGGCTTTTTACCCAATAATTTGCAACTATTTGCAAACAAACATTTCTAAAGAACATCTATGTTTCTGATAAATATTCTTTTTCCTAACATACATGTAAATCACACAGTACCTAACCTCAGTCAGAAACACTTTTCTTACTATCTCTCACAACGGCTTTTGCATATATATCCTATCTTAATAAATTTATAATTTAAATTCATAACTGGCAACCCTCTTCCAGCGCCTTAAAGGCCACCAAACATCATTCTTTTCCATTAACCTCTCCCAAATTATCTTTTGCACCAATACACACACTAGGAGCTTTATAGCTGAGTGGACAGCGCTCTCGACTCGTAATCTTAGGGTCAAAGTTCGATCCCCCGGTGATGGAGCAAACGAAAATCAGCAGAGTTTCATTCATTCATGATGCTCCTCTTACCTAGCAGTACATAGGTACTTGGGAATTAGACACCTGTTACGGGCTGCTTCCTGGGTGTGTGTATGTGGAATTTTTTTTTTATTAGCTAGTAAAAATTGATTGATTCACAGTTGAGAGGCGGGCCGAAAGAGCAGAGCTCAACCCTCGCAAGAACAACTAGGTGAACACAACAAGATAAATACTAACTAACCACGATCTCGTATAATCTAATACACACGCTACCACCTCCCCCAGTACCTCCCCACCTCCCCCCACTCCCTAAATCACTCTACCTAAGTCATTAAAAATATAAAACAAATCAATTAATACACAAAAAATACTAACTATAAATAAAGGAACCAAATTTTATACATACAGCGACTCCAGCGTGGTCTAGTCGGAGGAGAACGTGTTCTCATCTGGATAGATTGCGATCGAGCCTGTCGTAACGGTTGTGTAACTGCAGGGCACAAATATTTGTGTGTGTCCTCTCCTGTAGCTGCCTCTGTTTCGACAGGTTCCCTGGATAGCTGGAATTGGCCTGGCCCTAGGAAAGTGGGGAAGGGGTGAAATCCGTTGGGCCCACGGATGGATACCTTGGATCCATAGACCTAGGGTAGGTCTAATCACCTGGGATTCGAACCCACGGTGGGAATAAGGGAGGAGATTTGGGGGAGGAGGGGACACAAATGGTTCCTGGAACCAAACCTCACATAAATCCGGACACTCTCTCACACACACACACACCCATATCCGAACATTCACAGGGACACTCACACACACACATCCATAGACTGTGATAAGGGAGACCATCTGAGGGGACACAGATGGCCTCCTGAAACCACAGATGTAACCGGACACATAATCATCCGGACACTCACAGGGACACCCACACTCACCCGGACACTCACAGTGACACTCACACTCACACACTCACACACATCCATAGACACAAACTGTGATAAGGGAGACCATCTGAGGGGACACAGATGGCCTCCTGGACCCACAGGGTCCATATCCACAGGCTCAGATCAATATTTAAATATACATATATATTTATATATATAAAATTTTTAAAGAAAATACACACACATATATATATATATATATATATATATATATATATATATATATATATATATATATATATATATATATATATATATATATATATATATTTATTTATTTATTAGAGAAGAGAAGAAAATATCAAGGTGGTCAGTGAGGATCCACAAGGTCTTCTCTGAGTACTCTTTATTTTCTTCTCCAAGGCTATGGGTCCCTACACTTGCACTACAGGTGGTACCCCTTATAGGTTAAAAAAAAATTCTCTATATATATATAAATATATATAAATATATATATATATATATATATATATATATATATATATATATATATATATATATTTATATATATTTATATATATATAGAGAATTTTTTTTTAACCTATAAGGGGTACCACCTGTAGTGCAAGTGTAGGGACCCATAGCCTTGGAGAAGAAAATAAAGAGTACTCAGAGAAGACCTTGTGGATCCTCACTGACCACCTTGATATTTTCTTCTCTTCTCTAATAAATAAATAAATATATATATATATATATATATATATATATATATATATATATATATATATATATATATATTACAATATATGGCTTGGGAACAAGATTGAATGGTCCTCAAGCCAATATGCAATTGAAAACTCCACACCCATGAAGGATTCGAACCCAGACAGCTAGGAGGGCTCTTCATCCAAAAGAGAGGGGAACAGGGGGAGTGGTGCAGGTGAAACAGGGATGAAGAGGGGGAACAGGGGGAGTGTTGCAGGTGAAACAGGGATGAAGAGGGGGAACAGAGGGAGTGGTGCAGGTGAAACAGGCATGAGGAGGGGGAACAGGAGGAGTGGCGCAGGTGAAACAGGAATGAAGAGGGGGAACAGGGGGAGTGGCGCAGGTGAAACAGGGATGAAGAGGCGGAACAGGGGGAGAGGTGCAGGTGAAACAGGGATGAAGAGGGGGAACACGGGGAGTGGTGCAGGTGAAACAGGGATGAAGAGGGGGAACAGGGGGAGTGGTGCAGGTGAAACTGGGATGAAGAGGGGGGAACAGGGGGAGTGGTGCAGGTGAAACAGGGATGAAGAGGTGGAACAAGGGGAGTTGTACAGGTGAAAAAGGGATGAAGTGGGAGTGAAGGAGGTGCAGGAAGGGGGGCAGAGAGTATGATGTAGGAGGGAGGGAGGACGATGGGAAGGGATGGCGGCGGGAGGGAAGACTACATGATGGGTAAGAAGGGAAGGTGAGTGAACGAAGGGAAGGACTAGCAACGGGAGGGAGGAAAAACAGAGTGACGGCGAGGAAAAAAGGGCGAGAGTGAGAAGCGGCGGAAGGAATGAGAACGAAGGGATGGATCTGCGGCGAGAGGGAAGACGATGGGAAGGCCGGGATGGGATAGGGGCGGGAGTGGGAAGGGCAGAAAGATGGAGGATGAGCAGGTTTATGAGAGGGAGGAAAAGGGAAGGAGAAGGTGCCAGAACGAGAGGAGGGAGTTTGGTAGTAAAATAGGAGAGGGAGTGGGGAGGGGTGTTGATAGATGGTTATGATAAATGTATAGATTAATGGAAAATTTATATAGGTAGATAGATGGATGGATGGATATATTGATTGCTAAATATATATATTGGCGGATAGACGGATGCATAGATGAGTTGATGGACGGAAAGACAGATGACTATATGGATGGATAGAAAGATGAGTTGATGGATGGATACATGGATAGATAGATGTATATAATGATAAATGGTTGTTTTATGGGAAGATAGATTGATGGATTGACAGATATAAGTAGATAGATAGATGGATACATTGATGGATACATTTGTGCTAGGTGAACAGTCGAATCAGGTTAAAGAATATCTTTCGATTTGCTATTGCATCAACCGGGATTCGATCGGGGACCATTAGGATTATAACCATCGAACTCACTCCATTTAGACGCTACGCCTCCAGTTTGTGTGTGTGTGTGTGTGTGTGTGTGTGTGTGTGTGTGTGTGTGTGTATGTGTGTGTGTGTGTGTGTGTGTTTGTGTATTTGTTAGTTAGAGAGAAATAGATGTAGTAGATATAAAAGAGGATAAATACAGTTATTTGATAGGCGGGGTCCAATAGCTAATAACTCGATTCTGCAGATACATATAGTAAATAAAAGGATAAAACACACACACACACACACACACACACACACACACTAGTTGATAATGGACTGTTTTGTGTTCGTATCCATGTGTACTATTGTCATGACCGACAGACACGTGAAGCTATATGTGTTTATTTGTACCTGTAATTAAACTGACATGTGTACGGTAATTATCTGTATGTGTCCATTTTAAAGGTACATATTAGTGAATGTTTATTTATGTAAATTGATTGACATATGTACGTATGCGCGCGTTTAGTGATACTGTAATTTATAGGGTTAACATGTATACGTTTGAATGACATAGTTTCCCATTAATGTCACATTTTTTGTTACTGTTTCGCTGTTCACTCTCCCTCTCTGACCCCCATCGACTAATTGTGCTCACGTGTGTTTGTTCAAGGTACGGTAACCATTGGCTTTTTACCCAATAATTTGCAACTATTTGCAAACAAACATTTCTAAAGAACATCTATGTTTCTGATAAATATTCTTTTTCCTAACATACATGTAAATCACACAGTACCTAACCTCAGTCAGAAACACTTTTCTTACTATCTCTCACAACGGCTTTTGCATATATATCCTATCTTAATAAATTTATAATTTAAATTCATAACTGGCAACCCTCTTCCAGCGCCTTAAAGGCCACCAAACATCATTCTTTTCCATTAACCTCTCCCAAATTATCTTTTGCACCAATACACACACTAGGGGGCTTTATAGCTGAGTGGACAGCGCTCTCGACTCGTAATCTTAGGGTCAAAGTTCGATCCCCCGGTGATGGAGCAAACGAAAATCAGCAGAGTTTCATTCATTCATGATGCTCCTCTTACCTAGCAGTACATAGGTACTTGGGAATTAGACACCTGTTACGGGCTGCTTCCTGGGTGTGTGTATGTGGAATTTTTTTTTTATTAGCTAGTAAAAATTGATTGATTCACAGTTGAGAGGCGGGCCGAAAGAGCAGAGCTCAACCCTCGCAAGAACAACTAGGTGAACACAACAAGATAAATACTAACTAACCACGATCTCGTATAATCTAATACACACGCTACCACCTCCCCCAGTACCTCCCCACCTCCCCCCACTCCCTAAATCACTCTACCTAAGTCATTAAAAATATAAAACAAATCAATTAATACACAAAAAATACTAACTATAAATAAAGGAACCAAATTTTATACATACAGCGACTCCAGCGTGGTCTAGTCGGAGGAGAACGTGTTCTCATCTGGATAGATTGCGATCGAGCCTGTCGTAACGGTTGTGTAACTGCAGGGCACAAATATTTGTGTGTGTCCTCTCCTGTAGCTGCCTCTGTTTCGACAGGTTCCCTGGATAGCTGGAATTGGCCTGGCCCTAGGAAAGTGGGGAAGGGGTGAAATCCGTTGGGCCCACGGATGGATACCTTGGATCCATAGACCTAGGGTAGGTCTAATCACCTGGGATTCGAACCCACGGTGGGAATAAGGGAGGAGATATGGGGGAGGAGGGGACACAAATGGTTCCTGGAACCAAACCTCACATAAATCCGGACACTCTCACACACACACACACACACCCATATCCGAACATTCACAGGGACACTCACACACACACTTCCATAGACTGTGATAAGGGAGACCATCTGAGGGGACACAGATGGCCTCCTGAAACCACAGATGTAACCGGACACATAATCATCCGGACACTCACAGAGACACCCACACTCACAGTGACACTCACACTCACACACTCACACACATCCATAGACACAAACTGTGATAAGGGAGACCATCTGAGGGGACACAGATGGCCTCCTGGACCCACAGGGTCCATATCCACAGGCTCAGATCAATATTTAAATATACATATATATTTATATATATAAAATTTTTAAAGAAAATACACACACACACACACACATATATATATATATATATATATATATATATATATATATATATATATATATATATATATATATATATATATATATATATATATATATATGACAATGTCAGACCACGAAGGAAAAATGAAACAGGAAATTTCCTTAAGTACTTTCGTATATTAAATACATCTTCAGAAGGTCATTTTACAGATCGAGTGATGGGTATAAATAGGCAGGAGAGAGTGGTGAAGTAAGGTGAGGTACAACACTTGGACAACGCAGAAGGCCCATTGGCCCATCAGATGCACCCAATTGGCCCATCCGATGTAGCCCAATGGCCCATCTGATATAGCAGACATACAAGCATAATACATAGGTAATTATAACATAAAGAGGTAAATATATACAATAAATTAGTGAGACAAATGTTTTTCAATGATTCTACTTAAATCGCCCTTTAGCTGATCTATTAGAAATGGATCTAAGTTATATAGACCACTGCTAATATTCAAATTACTTTCTTTGGTGATCTGTATCAAAGCGGATTCAATTATGTTTCTGTTATAGGTGCTTTTACAATTTGTTATTGAAGACGCACTCTCCCAATCAATTTGGTGAGCTTTTTCTGACAAATGCACAAACAAAGCATTAGATAATTGGCCATGTCTTACAGAGTATTTATGTTGCGATATTCTACATTTTAAATCTTTAGATGTTTGCCCGACATAGAACTTATTACATTCCTTACAAGGTATTTTATAAATGACGCAATTATCACTACGAGGGCTGTTCCTTACTAATAGCTTACCAACAGTGTTTTCGTAGCTAAACATTACATCTATATTAAAAAGTTTCAAGGCCTTGACAATATTCTCAAACCCAGAGAAATATGGTAAACATAACACATTCTTTGGGCGAGTCCTTTCACTGCATACATTATTATAATATGTACGACGAGCTTTGTTACGACAAACTTCCAAAAAATTCAGTGGGTAACAAAGCTTAAGACCAATCGAATCAATATTCTTAAATTCTTCATCTAAGAATTCTGGACTCACAACTCGAAGAGCTCTTAGATACATTGAAGCAAAAATTGACTTTTTTACATTGTATTTATGCCCTGAAAAATAATGAACATAAGATAAATTGTTCGTAGGTTTTCTGTAAACACTAAACTTTAATGAAGAGTTTTCCCTATGAATAAGCACATCTAAGAATGGCAAACATTTATCAATTTCAGTCTCCATAGTAAATTTTATGGAGGTGACTTGGTCATTAAGTTTGGCTACAAATTCGTCTGTGTTTGCATCTGAAGGCCAAATACATAAGATATCATCAACATATCTTATGTATTTGGCCTTCAGATGCAAACACAGACGAATTTGTAGCCAAACTTAATGACCAAGTCACCTCCATAAAATTTACTATGGAGACTGAAATTGATAAATGTTTGCCATTCTTAGATGTGCTTATTCATAGGGAAAACTCTTCATTAAAGTTTAGTGTTTACAGAAAACCTACGAACAAGTTATCTTATGTTCATTATTTTTCAGGGCATAAATACAATGTAAAAAAGTCAATTTTTGCTTCAATGTATCTAAGAGCTCTTCGAGTTGTGAGTCCAGAATTCTTAGATGAAGAATTTAAGAATATTGATTCGATTGGTCTTAAGCTTTGTTACCCACTGAATTTTTTGGAAGTTTGTCGTAACAAAGCTCGTCGTACATATTATAATAATGTATGCAGTGAAAGGACTCGCCCAAAGAATGTGTTATGTTTACCATATTTCTCTGGGTTTGAGAATATTGTCAAGGCCTTGAAACTTTTTAATATAGATGTAATGTTTAGCTACGAAAACACTGTTGGTAAGCTATTAGTAAGGAACAGCCCTCGTAGTGATAATTGCGTCATTTATAAAATACCTTGTAAGGAATGTAATAAGTTCTATGTCGGGCAAACATCTAAAGATTTAAAATGTAGAATATCGCAACATAAATACTCTGTAAGACATGGCCAATTATCTAATGCTTTGTTTGTGCATTTGTCAGAAAAAGCTCACCAAATTGATTGGGAGAGTGCGTCTTCAATAACAAATTGTAAAAGCACCTATAACAGAAACATAATTGAATCCGCTTTGATACAGATCACCAAAGAAAGTAATTTGAATATTAGCAGTGGTCTATATAACTTAGATCCATTTCTAATAGATCAGCTAAAGGGCGATTTAAGTAGAATCATTGAAAAACATTTGTCTCACTAATTTATTGTATATATTTACCTCTTTATGTTATAATTACCTATGTATTATGCTTGTATGTCTGCTATATCAGATGGGCCATTGGGCTACATCGGATGGGCCAATTGGGTGCATCTGATGGGCCAATGGGCCTTCTGCGTTGTCCAAGTATTGTACCTCACCTTACTTCACCACTCTCTCCTGCCTATTTATACCCATCACTCGATCTGTAAAATGACCTTCTGAAGATGTATTTAATATACGAAAGTACTTAAGGAAATTTCCTGTTTCATTTTTCCTTCGTGGTCTGACATTGTCACATTCTTAATCACGTGTTTATTTTCGTGATATACACACATATATATATATATATATATAAATATATAAACAATAAGTAAATACATGACGAACTAAAAATCGAATCATAACAATTATTAAATGAATGAAAATATAATAAAAAATAATAAATTGAATAAAAAAAATAAAAAAAATGTCAATGACACATAAAGGAATAAAAATATTTTATTCATAATTATTATTATACAATATATATATATATATATATATATATATATATATATATATATATATATATATATATATATATATATATATATTTATATATATATAGAGAATTTTTTTTTAACCTATAAGGGGTACCACCTGTAGTGCAAGTGTAGGGACCCATAGCCTTGGAGAAGAAAATAAAGAGTACTCAGAGAAGACCTTGTGGATCCTCACTGACCACCTTGATATTTTCTTCTCTTCTCTAATAAATATATATATATATATATATATATATATATTTATATATATATATATATATATATATATATATATATATATATATATAACTGAAAACTCACACCCCAGAAGTGCATATTGTCCTGGGGACCATTCAGGCTTTGTTCGCATATATATATATATATATATATATATATATATATATATATATATATATATATATATATATATATATATATATATATATATATATATATATATATTACAATATATGGCTTGGGAACAAGATTGAATGGTCCTCAAGCCAATATGCAATTGAAAACTCCACACCCATGAAGGATTCGAACCCAGACAGCTAGGAGGGCTCTTCATCCCAAAGAGGGGGGAACAGGGGGAGTGGTGCAGGTGAAACAGGGATGAAGAGGGGGAACAGGGGGAGTGTTGCAGGTGAAACTGGGATGAAGAGGGGGAACAGAGGGAGTGGTGCAGGTGAAACAGGCATGAGGAGGGGGAACAGGAGGAGTGGCGCAGGTGAAACAGGAATGAAGAGGGGGAACAGGGGGAGTGGCGCAGGTGAAACAGGGATGAAGAGGCGGAACAGGGGGAGAGGTGCAGGTGAAACAGGGATGAAGAGGGGGAACAGGGGGAGTGGTGCAGGTGAAACAGGGATGAAGAGGGGGAACAGGGGGAGTGGTGCAGGTGAAACTGGGATGAAGAGGGGGGAACAGGGGGAGTGGTGCAGGTGAAACAGGGATGAAGAGGTGGAACAAGGGGAGTTGTACAGGTGAAAAAGGGATGAAGTGGGAGTGAAGGAGGTGCAGGAAGGGGGGCAGAGAGTATGATGTAGGAGGGAGGGAGGACGATGGGAAGGGATGGCGGCGGGAGGGAAGACTACATGATGGGTAAGAAGGGAAGGTGAGTGAACGAAGGGAAGGACTAGCAACGGGAGGGAGGAAAAACAGAGTGACGGAGAGGAAAAAAGGGCGAGAGTGAGAAGCGGCGGAAGGAATGAGAACGAAGGGATGGATCTGCGGCGAGAGGGAAGACGATGGGAAGGCCGGGATGGGATAGGGGCGGGAGTGGGAAGGGCAGAAAGATGGAGGATGAGCAGGTTTATGAGAGGGAGGAAAAGGAAAGGAGAAGGTGCCAGAACGAGAGGAGGGAGATTGGTAGTAAAATAGGAGAGGGAGTGGGGAGGGTGTTGATAGATGGTTATGATAAATGTATAGATTAATGGAAAATTTATATAGGTAGATAGATGGATGGATGGATATATTGATTGCTAAATATATATATTGGCGGATAGACGGATGCATAGATGAGTTGATGGACGGAAAGACAGATGACTATATGGATGGATAGAAAGATGAGTTGATGGATGGATACATGGATAGATAGATGTATATAATGATAAATGGTTGTTTTATGGGAAGATAGATTGATGGATTGACAGATATAAGTAGATAGATAGATGGATACATTGATGGATACATTTGTGCTAGGTGAACAGTCGAATCAGGTTAAAGAATATCTTTCGATTTGCTATTGCATCAACCGGGATTCGATCGGGGACCATTAGGATTATAACCATCGAACTCACTCCATTTAGACGCTACGCCTCCAGTTTGTGTGTGTGTGTGTGTGTGGGTGTGTGTGTGTGTGTATGTGTGTGTGTGTGTGTGTGTTTGTGTGTTTGTTAGTTAGAGAGAAATAGATGTAGTAGATATAAAAGAGGATAAATACAGTTATTTGATAGGCGGGGTCCAAGAGCTAATAACTCGATTCTGCAGATACATATAGTAAATAAAAGGATAAAACACACACACACACACACACACACACACACACACACTAGTTGATAATGGACTGTTTTGTGTTCGTATCCATGTGTACTATTGTCATGACCGACAGACACGTGAAGCTATATGTGTTTATTTGTACCTGTAATTAAACTGACATGTGTACGGTAATTATCTGTATGTGTCCATTTTAAAGGTACATATTAGTGAATGTTTATTTATGTAAATTGATTGACATATGTACGTATGCGCGCGTTTAGTGATACTGTAATTTATAGGGTTAACATGTATACGTTTGAATGACATAGTTTCCCATTAATGTCACATTTTTTGTTACTGTTTCGCTGTTCACTCTCCCTCTCTGACCCCCGTCGACTAATTGTGCTCACGTGTGTTTGTTCAATGTACGGTAACCATTGGCTTTTTACCCAATAATTTGCAACTATTTGCAAACAAACATTTCTAAAGAACATCTATGTTTCTGATAAATATTCTTTTTCCTAACATACATGTAAATCACACAGTACCTAACCTCAGTCAGAAACACTTTTCTTACTATCTCTCACAACGGCTTTTGCATATATATCCTATCTTAATAAATTTATAATTTAAATTCATAACTGGCAACCCTCTTCCAGCGCCTTAAAGGCCACCAAACATCATTCTTTTCCATTAACCTCTCCCAAATTATCTTTTGCACCAATACACACACTAGGGGGCTTTATAGCTGAGTGGACAGCGCTCTCGACTCGTATTCTTAGGGTCAAAGTTCGATCCCCCGGTGATGGAGCAAACGAAAATCAGCAGAGTTTCATTCATTCATGATGCTCCTCTTACCTAGCAGTACATAGGTACTTGGGAATTAGACACCTGTTACGGGCTGCTACCTGGGTGTGTGTATGTGGAATTTTTTTTTTATTAGCTAGTAAAAATTGATTGATTCACAGTTGAGAGGCTGGCCGAAAGAGCAGAGCTCAACCCTCGCAAGAACAACTAGGTGAACACAACAAGATAACTAACCACGATCTCGTATAATCTAATACACACGCTACCACCTCCCCCAGTACCTCCCCACCTCCCCCCACTCCCTAAATCACTCTACCTAAGTCATTAAAAATATAAAACAAATCAATTAATACACAAAAAATACTAACTATAAATAAAGGAACCAAATTTTATACATACAGCGACTCCAGCGTGGTCTAGTCGGAGGAGAACGTGTTCTCATCTGGATAGATTGCGATCGAGCCTGTCGTAACGGTTGTGTAACTGCAGGGCACAAATATTTGTGTGTGTCCTCTCCTGTAGCTGCCTCTGTTTCGACAGGTTCCCTGGATAGCTGGAATTGGCCTGGCCCTAGGAAAGTGGGGAAGGGGTGAAATCCGTTGGGCCCACGGATGGATACCTTGGATCCATAGACCTAGGGTAGGTCTAATCACCTGGGATTCGAACCCACGGTGGGAATAAGGGAGGAGATTTGCGGGAGGAGGGGACACAAATGGTTCCTGGAACCAAACCTCACATAAATCCGGACACTCTCTCACACACACACACACACCCATATCCGAACATTCACAGGGACACTCACACACACACATCCATAGACTGTGATAAGGGAGACCATCTGAGGGGACACAGATGGCCTCCTGAAACCACAGATGTAACCGGACACATAATCATCCGGACACTCACAGGGACACCCACACTCACCCGGACACTCACACTCACACACTCACACACATCCATAGACACAAACTGTGATAAGGGAGACCATCTGAGGGGACACAGATGGCCTCCTGGACCCACAGGGTCCATATCCACAGGCTCAGATCAATATTTAAATATACATATATATTTATATATATAAAATTTTTAAAGAAAATACACACACACACACACACACATATATATATATATATATATATATATATATATATATATATATATATATATATATATATATATATATATATAAATATATAAACAAAAAGTAAATACATGACGAACTAAAAATCGAATCATAACAATTATTAAATGAATGAAAATATAATAAAAAATAATAAATTGAATAAAAAAAATAAAAAAAATGTCAATGACACATAAAGGAATAAAAATATTTTATTCATAATTATTATAATACAATATATATATATATATATATATATATATATATATATATATATATATATATATATATATATATATATATATATATATATTTATATATATTTATATATATATATATAGATAATTTTTTTTTAACCTATAAGGGGTACCACCTGTAGTGCAAGTGTAGGGACCCATAGCCTTGGAGAAGAAAATAAAGAGTACTCAGAGAAGACCTTGTGGATCCTCACTGACCACCTTGATATTTTCTTCTCTTCTATAATAAATATATATATATATATATATATATATATATATATATATATATATATATATTACAATATATGGCTTGGGAACAAGATTGAATGGTCCTCAAGCCAATATGCAATTGAAAACTTCACACCCATGAAGGATTCGAACCCAGACAGCTAGGAGGGCTCTTCATCCCAAAGAGGGGGGAACAGGGGGAGTGGTGCAGGTGAAACAGGGATGAAGAGGGGGAACAGGGGGAGTGTTGCAGGTGAAACTGGGATGAAGAGGGGGAACAGAGGGAGTGGTGCAGGTGAAACAGGCATGAGGAGGGGGAACAGGAGGAGTGGCGCAGGTGAAACAGGAATGAAGAGGGGGAACAGGGGGAGTGGCGCAGGTGAAACAGGGATGAAGAGGCGGAACAGGGGGAGAGGTGCAGGTGAAACAGGGATGAAGAGGGGGAACAGGGGGAGTGGTGCAGGTGAAACAGGGATGAAGAGGGGGAACAGGGGGAGTGGTGCAGGTGAAACTGGGATGAAGAGGGGGGAACAGGGGGAGTGGTGCAGGTGAAACAGGGATGAAGAGGTGGAACAAGGGGAGTTGTACAGGTGAAAAAGGGATGAAGTGGGAGTGAAGGAGGTGCAGGAAGGGGGGCAGAGAGTATGATGTAGGAGGGAGGGAGGACGATGGGAAGGGATGGCGGCGGGAGGGAAGACTACATGATGGGTAAGAAGGGAAGGTGAGTGAACGAAGGGAAGGACTAGCAACGGGAGGGAGGAAAAACAGAGTGACGGCGAGGAAAAAAGGGCGAGAGTGAGAAGCGGCGGAAGGAATGAGAACGAAGGGATGGATCTGCGGCGAGAGGGAAGACGATGGGAAGGCCGGGATGGGATAGGGGCGGGAGTGGGAAGGGCAGAAAGATGGAGGATGAGCAGGTTTATGAGAGGGAGGAAAAGGGAAGGAGAAGGTGCCAGAACGAGAGGAGGGAGTTTGGTAGTAAAATAGGAGAGGGAGTGGGGAGGGTGTTGATAGATGGTTATGATAAATGTATAGATTAATGGAAAATTTATATAGGTAGATAGATGGATGGATGGATATATTGATTGCTAAATATATATATTGGCGGATAGACGGATGCATAGATGAGTTGATGGACGGAAAGACAGATGACTATATGGATGGATAGAAAGATGAGTTGATGGATGGATACATGGATAGATAGATGTATATAATGATAAATGGTTGTTTTATGGGAAGATAGATTGATGGATTGACAGATATAAGTAGATAGATAGATGGATACATTGATGGATACATTTGTGCTAGGTGAACAGTCGAATCAGGTTAAAGAATATCTTTCGATTTGCTATTGCATCAACCGGGATTCGATCGGGGACCATTAGGATTATAACCATCGAACTCACTCCATTTAGACGCTACGCCTCCAGTTTGTGTGTGTGTGTGTGTGTGTGTGTGTGTGTGTGTGTGTGTGTGTGTGTATGTGTGTGTGTGTGTGTGTGTTTGTGTGTTTGTTAGTTAGAGAGAAATAGATGTAGTAGATATAAAAGAGGATAAATACAGTTATTTGATAGGCGGGGTCCAAGAGCTAATAACTCGATTCTGCAGATACATATAGTAAATAAAAGGATAAAACACACACACACACACACACACACACACACACACACACTAGTTGATAATGGACTGTTTTGTGTTCGTATCCATGTGTACTATTGTCATGACCGACAGACACGTGAAGCTATATGTGTTTATTTGTACCTGTAATTAAACTGACATGTGTACGGTAATTGTCTGTATGTGTCCATTTTAAAGGTACATATTAGTGAATGTTTATTTATGTAAATTGATTGACATATGTACGTATGCGCGCGTTTAGTGATACTGTAATTTATAGGGTTAACATGTATACGTTTGAATGACATAGTTTCCCATTAATGTCACATTTTTTGTTACTGTTTCGCTGTTCACTCTCCCTCTCTGACCCCCGTCGACTAATTGTGCTCACGTGTGTTTGTTCAAGGTACGGTAACCATTGGCTTTTTACCCAATAATTTGCAACTATTTGCAAACAAACATTTCTAAAGAACATCTATGTTTCTGATAAATATTATTTTTCCTAACATACATGTAAATCACACAGTACCTAACCTCAGTCAGAAACACTTTTCTTACTATCTCTCACAACGGTTTTTGCATATATATCCTATATTAATAAATTTATAATTTAAATTCATAACTGGCAACCCTCTTCCAGCGCCTTAAAGGCCACCAAACATCATTCTTTTCCATTAACCTCTCCCAAATTATCTTTTGTACCAATACACACACTAGGGGGCTTTATAGCTGAGTGGACAGCGCTCTCGACTCGTAATCTTAGGGTCAAAGTTCGATCCCCCGGTGATGGAGCAAACGAAAATCAGCAGAGTTTCATTCATTCATGATGCTCCTCTTACCTAGCAGTACATAGGTACTTGGGAATTAGACACCTGTTACGGGCTGCTTCCTGGGTGTGTGTATGTGGAATTTTTTTTTTATTAGCTAGTAAAAATTGATTGATTCACAGTTGAGAGGCGGGCCGAAAGAGCAGAGCTCAACCCTCGCAAGAACAACTAGGTGAACACAACAAGATAAATACTAACTAACCACGATCTCGTATAATCTAATACACACGCTACCACCTCCCCCAGTACCTCCCCACCTCCCCCCACTCCCTAAATCACTCTACCTAAGTCATTAAAAATATAAAACAAATCAATTAATACACAAAAAATACTAACTATAAATAAAGGAACCAAATTTTATACATACAGCGACTCCAGCGTGGTCTAGTCGGAGGAGAACGTGTTCTCATCTGGATAGATTGCGATCGAGCCTGTCGGAACGGTTGTGTAACTGCAGGGCACAAATATTTGTGTGTGTCCTCTCCTGTAGCTGCCTCTGTTTCGACAGGTTCCCTGGATAGCTGGAATTGGCCTGGCCCTAGGAAAGTGGGGAAGGGGTGAAATCCGTTGGGCCCACGGATGGATACCTTGGATCCATAGACCTAGGGTAGGTCTAATCACCTGGGATTCGAACCCACGGTGGGAATAAGGGAGGAGATTTGGGGGAGGAGGGGACACAAATGGTTCCTGGAACCAAACCTCACATAAATCCGGACACTCTCTCACACACACACACACACACCCATATCCGAACATTCACAGGGACACTCACACACACACATCCATAGACTGTGATAAGGGAGACCATCTGAGGGGACACAGATGGCCTCCTGAAACCACAGATGTAACCGGACACATAATCATCCGGACACTCACAGGGACACCCACACTCACCCGGACACTCACAGTGACACTCACACTCACACACTCACACACATCCATAGACACAAACTGTGATAAGGGAGACCATCTGAGGGGACACAGATAGCCTCCTGGACCCACTGGGTCCATATCCACAGGCTCAGATCAATATTTAAATATACATATATATTTATATATATATAATTTTTAAAGAAAATACACACACACACACACACATATATATATATATATATATATATATATATATATATATATATATAAACAATAAGTAAATACATGACGAACTAAAAATCGAATCATAACAATTATTAAATGAATGAAAATATAATAAAAAATAATAAATTGAATAAAAAAATAAAAAAAATGTCAATGACACATAAAGGAATAAAAATATTTTATTCATAATTATTATAATACAATATATATATATATATATATATATATATATATATATATATATATATATATATATATATATATATATATATATATATATATATATATATGTCGTACCTAGTAGCCAGAACGCACTTCTCAGCCTACTATGCAAGGCCCGATTTGCCTAATAAGCCAAGTTTTCTTGAATTAATATATTTTCTCTAATTTTTTTCTTATGAAATGATAAATCTACCCATTTCATTATGTTTGAGGTCAATTTTTTATTATTGGAGCTAAAATTAACGTAGATATATGACCGAACCTAACCAACCCTACCTAACCGAACCTAACCTATCTTCATAGATTAGGTTAGGTAGCCGAAAAAGTTAGGTTAGGTTAGGTTAGGTAGGTTAGGTAGTCGAAAAACAATTAATTCATGAAAACCTGGCTTATTAAGCAAATTGGGCCTTGCATAGTAGGCTGAGAAGTGCGTTCTGGCTACTAGGTACGACATATATATACCTATATATATATAAATGTCGTACCTAGTAGCCAGAACGCACTTCTCTGCCTACTATGCAAGGCCCGATTTGCCTAATAAGCCAAGTTTTCATGAATTAATTGTTTTTCGACTACCTAACCTACCTAACCTAACCTAACCTAACTTTTTCGGCTACCTAACCTAACCTAACCTATAGAGATAGGTTAGGTTAGGTTAGGTAGGGTTGGTTAGGTTCGGTCATATATCTACGTTAATTTTAACTCCAATAAAAAAAATTGACCTCATACATAATGAAATGGGTAGCTTTATCATTTCATAAGAAAAAAATTAGAGAAAATATATTAATTCAGGAAAACTTGGCTTATTAGGCAAATCGGGCCTTAAATAGTAGGCCCAGCAGTGCGTTCTGGCTACTAGGTACGACATAAATATATATATATATATATATATATATATATATAAATATATATATATATATATATATATATATATATATATATATATATATATATATATATACATGTTCGTCATGTACAATAAGTAAATACATGACGAACTAAAAATCGAATCATAACAATTATTAAATGAATGAAAATATAATAAAAAATAATAAATTGAATAAAAAAATAAAAAAAATGTCAATGACACATAAAGGAATAAAAATATTTTATTCATAATTATTATAATACAATATATATATATATATATATATATATATATATATATATATATATATATATATATATATATATATATATATATATATATATATATATATATATATATATGTCGTACCTAGTAGCCAGAACGCACTTCTCAGCCTACTATGCAAGGCCCGATTTGCCTAATAAGCCAAGTTTTCTTGAATTAATATATTTTCTCTAATTTTGTTCTTATGAAATGATAAATCTACCCATTTCATTATGTTTGAGGTCAATTTTTTATTATTGGAGCTAAAATTAACGTAGATATATGACCGAACCTAACCAACCCTACCTAACCGAACCTAACCTATCTTCATAGATTAGGTTAGGTTAGGTAGCCGAAAAAGTTAGGTTAGGTTAGGTTAGGTAGGTTAGGTAGTCGAAAAACAATTAATTCATGAAAACCTGGCTTATTAAGCAAATTGGGCCTTGCATAGTAGGCTGAGAAGTGCGTTCTGGCTACTAGGTACGACATATATATATATATATATATATATATATATATATATATATATATATATATATATATATATATATATATATATATATATATATATATATATATATATATATATGTCGTACCTAGTAGCCAGAACGCACTTCTCAGCCTACTATGCAAGGCCCAATTTGCCCAATAAGCCAAGTTTTCCTGAATTAATATATTTTCTCTAATTTTTTTCTTATGAAATGATAAAGCTACCCATTTCATTATGTATATGGTCAATTTTTTTTTACTGGAGTTAAAATTAACGTAGATATACGACCAAACCTAACCAACCCTACCTAACCTAACCTAACCTATCTTTATAGGTTAGGTTAGGTTAGGTAGCCGAAAAAGTTAGGTTAGGTTAGGTTAGGTAGGTTAGGTCGTCGAAAAACAATTAATTCATGAAAACTTGGCTTATTAGGCAAATTGGGCCTTGCATAATAGGCTGAGAAGTGCGTTCTGGCTACTAGGTACGACATATATATATATATATATATATATATATATATATATATATATATATATATATATATATATATATTTATATATATATATATATATATATATATATATATGCGAACAAGCCTGAATGAAGGGAAGTTTTCAGTTATATATATATATATATATATATATATATATATTTATATATATTTATATATATATAGAGAATTTTTTTTTAACCTATAAGGGGTACCACCTGTAGTGCAAGTGTAGGGACCCATAGCCTTGGAGAAGAAAATAAAGAGTACTCAGAGAAGACCTTGTGGATCCTCACTGACCACCTTGATATTTTCTTCTCTTCTCTAATAAATATATATATATATATATATATATATATATATATATATATATATATATATATATATATATATATATATATATATATATATATATATATATATATTACAATATATGGCTTGGGAACAAGATTGAATGGTCCTCAAGCCAATATGCAATTGAAAACTCCACACCCATGAAGGATTCGAACCCAGACAGCTAGGAGGGCTCTTCATCCCAAAGAGGGGGGAACAGGGGGAGTGGTGCAGGTGAAACAGGGATGAAGAGGGGGAACAGGGGGAGTGTTGCAGGTGAAACAGGGATGAAGAGGGGGAACAGAGGGAGTGGTGCAGGTGAAACAGGCATGAGGAGGGGGAACAGGAGGAGTGGCGCAGGTGAAACAGGAATGAAGAGGGGGAACAGGGGGAGTGGCGCAGGTGAAACAGGGATGAAGAGGCGGAACAGGGGGAGAGGTGCAGGTGAAACAGGGATGAAGAGGGGGAACAGGGGGAGTGGTGCAGGTGAAACAGGGATGAAGAGGGGGAACATGGGGAGTGGTGCAGGTGAAACTGGGATGAAGAGGTGGAACAAGGGGAGTTGTACAGGTGAAAAAGGGATGAAGTGGGAGTGAAGGAGGTGCAGGAAGGGGGGCAGAGAGTATGATGTAGGAGGGAGGGAGGACGATGGGAAGGGATGGCGGCGGGAGGGAAGACTACTTGATGGGTAAGAAGGGAAGGTGAGTGAACGAAGGGAAGGACTAGCAACGGGAGGGAGGAAAAACAGAGTGACGGCGAGGAAAAAAGGGCGAGAGTGAGAAGCGGCGGAAGGAATGAGAACGAAGGGATGGATCTGCGGCGAGAGGGAAGACGATGGGAAGGCCGGGATGGGACAGGGGCGGGAGTGGGAAGGGCAGAAAGATGGAGGATGAGCAGGTTTATGAGAGGGAGGAAAAGGGAAGGAGAAGGTGCCAGAACGAGAGGAGGGAGTTTGGTAGTAAAATAGGAGAGGGAGTGGGGAGGGTGTTGATAGATGGTTATGATAAATGTATAGATTAATGGAAAATTTATATAGGTAGATAGATGGATGGATATATTGATTGCTAAATATATATATTGGCGGATAGACGGATGCATAGATGAGTTGATGGACGGAAAGACAGATGACTATATGGATGGATAGAAAGATGAGTTGATGGACGGATACATGGATAGATAGATGTATATAATGATAAATGGTTGTTTTATGGGAAGATAGATTGATGGATTGACAGATATAAGTAGATAGATAGATGGATACATTGATGGATACATTTGTGCTAGGTGAACAGTCGAATCAGGTTAAAGAATATCTTTCGATTTGCTATTGCATCAACCGGGATTCGATCGGGGACCATTAGGATTATAACCATCGAACTCACTCCATTTAGATGCTACGCCTCCAGTTTGTGTGTGTGTGTGTGTGTGTGTGTGTGTGTGTGTGTGTGTGTGTGTGTGTGTGTGTGTGTGTGTGTGTGTGTGTGTGTGTATGTGTGTGTGTGTGTGTGTGTTTGTGTGTTTGTTAGTTAGAGAGAAATAGATGTAGTTGATATAAAAGAGGATAAATGCAGTTATTTGATAGGCGGGGTCCAAGAGCTAATAACTCGATTCTGCAGATACATATAGTAAATAAAAGGATAAAACACACACACACACACACACACACTAGTTGATAATGGACTGTTTTGTGTTCGTATCGATGTGTACTATTGTCATGACCGACAGACACGTGAAGCTATATGTGTTTATTTGTACCTGTAATTAAACTGACATGTGTACGGTAATTATCTGTATGTGTCCATTTTAAAGGTACATATTAGTGAATGTTTATTTATGTAAATTGATTGACATATGTACGTATGCGCGCGTTTAGTGATACTGTAATTTATAGGGTTAACATGTATACGTTTGAATGACATAGTTTCCCATTAATGTCACATTTTTTGTTACTGTTTCGCTGTTCACTCTCCCTCTCTGACCCCCGTCGACTAATTGTGCTCACGTGTGTTTGTTCAAGGTACGGTAACCATTGGCTTTTTACCCAATAATTTGCAACTATTTGCAAACAAACATTTCTAAAGAACATCTATGTTTCTGATAAATATTCTTTTTCCTAACATACATGTAAATCACACAGTACCTAACCTCAGTCAGAAACACTTTTCTTACTATCTCTCACAACGGCTTTTGCATATATATCCTATCTTAATAAATTTACATTTTAAATTTATAACTGGCAACCCTCTTCCAGCGCCTTAAAGGCCACCAAACATCATTCTTTTCCATTAACCTCTCCAAAATTATCTTTTGCGCCAATACACACACTAGGGGGTTTTATAGCTGAGTGGACAGCGCTCTCGACTCGTAATCTTAGGGTCAAAGTTCGATCCCCCGGTGATGGAGCAAACGAAAATCAGCAGAGTTTCATTCATTCATGATGCTCCTCTTACCTAGCAGTACATAGGTACTTGGGAATTAGACACCTGTTACGGGCTGCTTCCTGGGTGTGTGTATGTGGAATTTTTTTTTTTTATTAGCTAGTAAAAATTGATTGATTCACAGTTGAGAGGCGGGCCGAAAGAGCAGAGCTCAACCCTCGCAAGAACAACTAGGTGAACACAACAAGATAAATACTAACTAACCACGATCTCGTATAATCTAATACACACGCTACCACCTCCCCCAGTACCTCCCCACCTCCCCCCACTCCCTAAATCACTCTACCTAAGTCATTAAAAATATAAAACAAATCAATTAATACACAAAAAATACTAACTATAAATAAAGGAACCAAATTTTATACATACAGCGACTCCAGCGTGGTCTAGTCGGAGGAGAACGTGTTCTCATCTGGATAGATTGCGATCGAGCCTGTCGGAACGGTTGTGTAACTGCAGGGCACAAATATTTGTGTGTGTCCTCTCCCTGTAGCTGCCTCTGTTTCGACAGGTTCCCTGGATAGCTGGAATTGGCCTGGCCCTAGGAAAGTGGGGAAGGGGTGAAATCCGTTGGGCCCACGGATGGATACCTTGGATCCATAGACCTAGGTTAGGTCTAATCACCTGGGATTCGAACCCACGGTGGGAATAAGGGAGGAGATTTGGGGGAGGAGGGGACACAAATGGTTCCTGGAACCAAACCTCACATAAATCCGGACACTCTCTCACACACACACACACACCCATATCCGAACATTCACAGGGACACTCACACACACACATCCATAGACTGTGATAAGGGAGACCATCTGAGGGGACACAGATGGCCTCCTGAAACCACAGATGTAACCGGACACATAATCATCCGGACACTCACAGGGACACCCACACTCACCCGGACACTCACAGTGACACTCACACTCACACACTCACACACATCCATAGACACAAACTGTGATAAGGGAGACCATCTGAGGGGACACAGATGGCCTCCTGGACCCACTGGGTCCATATCCACAGGCTCAGATCAATATTTAAATATACATATATATTTATATATATAAAATTTTTAAAGAAAATACACACACACACACACACATATATATATATATATATATATATATATATATATATATATATATATATATATATATATATATATATATATATATATATATATATATATATATATAAACAATAAGTAAATACATGACGAACTAAAAATCGAATCATAACAATTATTAAATGAATGAAAATATAATAAAAAATAATAAATTGAATAAAAAAATAAAAAAAATGTCAATGACACATAAAGGAATAAAAATATTTTATTCATAATTATTATAATACAATATATATATATATATATATATATATATATATATATGTCGTACCTAGTAGCCAGAACTCACTTCTCAGCCTACTATTCAAGGCCCGATTTGCCTAATAAGCCAAGTTTTCCTGAATTAATATATTTACTATAATTTTTTTCTTATGAAATGATAAAGCAACCCTTTTCTCTATGTATGAGGTCAATTTTTTTTTATTGGAGTTAAAATTAATGTAGATATATGACCGAACCTAACCAACCCTACCTAACCTAACCTAACCAATATTTATAGGTAAGGTTAGGTTAGGTAGCCAAAAAAAGCTAGGTTAGGTTAGGTTAGGTAGGTTAGGTAGACGAAAAAACATTAATTCATGAAAACTTGGCTTATTAGGCAAATCGGGTCTTGAATAGTAGGCTGAGAAGTGCGTTCTGGCTATTAGGTACGACATATATATATATATATATATATATATATATATATATATATATATATATATATATATATATATATATATATGTCGTACCTAGTAGCCAGAACTCACTTCTCAGCCTACTATGCAAGGCCAAATTTGCCTAGTAAGCCAAGTTTTCATGAATTAATTGTTTTTCGACTACCTAACCTACCTAACCTAACCTAACCTAACTTTTTCGGCTACCTAACCAAACCTAACCTATAAAGATAGGTTAGGTTAGGTTATGTAGGGTTGGTTAGGTTCGGTCATATATCTACGTTAATTTTAACTCCAATAAAAAAAAAATTGACCTCATACATAATGAAATGGGTAGCTTTATCATTTCATAAGAAAAAAATTAGAAAAAATATATTAATTCAGGAAAACTTGGCTTATTAGGCAAATCGGGCCTTGAATAGTAGGCCAAAAAGTGAGTTCTGGCTACTAGGTACGACATATATATATATATATATATATATATGTCGTACCTAGTAGCCAGAACGCACTTCTCAGCCTACTATGCAAGGCCCGATTTGCCTAATAAGCCAAGTTTTCCTGAATTAATATATTTTCTCTAATTTTTTTCTTATGAAATGATAAATCTACCCATTTCATTATGTTTGAGGTCAATTTTTTATTATTGGAGCTAAAATTAACGTAGATATATGACCGAACCTAACCAACCCTACCTAACCGAACCTAACCTATCTTCATAGATTAGGTTAGGTTAGGTAGCCGAAAAAGTTAGGTTAGGTTAGGTTAGGTAGGTTAGGTAGTCGAAAAACAATTAATTCATGAAAACTTGGCTTATTAAGCAAATTGAGCCTTGCATAGTAGGCTGAGAAGTGCGTTCTGGCTACTAGGTACGACATATATATATATATATATATATATATATATATATATATATATATATATATATATATATATATATATATATATATATATATATATATATATATATGCAAACAAGCCTGAATGGTCCCCAGGACTATATACAACTGAAAACTCACACCCCAGAAGTGACTCGAACCCATACTGCCAGAAGCAACGCATCTGGTATGTACAGGGACGCCTTAATCCGCTTGACCATCACGACCGGACATAAGGAAGTGATAGCCTAAGCTATTTGAACCACTTCCCCGCCGGCACTCGGATAGTAATCTTGGGCATAGCATTTTATCAAATCACCTCATTCTTTGGGGCAACACGTGAGGAACACAAATGCAAACAAGCCTGAATGGTCCCCAGGACTATATACAACTGAAAACTCACACCCCAGAAGTGACTCGAACCCATACTGCCAGAAGCAACGCATCTGGTATGTACAGGGACGCCTTAATCCGCTTGACCATCACGACCGGACATAAGGAAGTGATAGCCTAAGCTATTTGAACCACTTCCCCGCCGGCACTCGGATAGTAATCTTGGGCATAGCATTTTATCAAATCACCTCATTCTTTGGGGCAACACGTGAGGAACACAAATGCAAACAAGCCTGAATGCTCCTGGGGACCATTCAGGCTTGTTTGCATTTGTGTTCCTCACGTGTTGCCCCAAAGAATGAGGTGATTTGATAAAATGCTATGCCCAAGATTACTATCCGAGTGCCGGCGGGGAAGTGGTTCAAATAGCTTAGGCTATCACTTCCTTATGTCCGGTCGTGATGGTCAAGCGGATTAAGGCATCCCTGTACATACCAGATGCGTTGCTTCTGGCAGTATGGGTTCGAGTCACTTCTGGGGTGTGAGTTTTCAGTTGTATATAGTCCTGGGGACCATTCAGGCTTGTTTGCATTTGTGTTCCTCACGTGTTGCCCCAAAGAATGAGGTGATTTGATAAAATGCTATGCCCAAGATTACTATCCGAGTGCCGGCGGGGAAGTGGTTCAAATAGCTTAGGCTATCACTTCCTTATGTCCGGTCGTGATGGTCAAGCGGATTAAGGCGTCCCTGTACATACCAGATGCGTTGCTTCTGGCAGTATGGGTTCGAGTCACTTCTGGGGTGTGAGTTTTCAGTTGTATATAGTCCTGGGGACCATTCAGGCTTGTTTGCATTTGTGTTCCTCACGTGTTGCCCCAAAGAATGAGGTGATTTGATAAAATGCTATGCCCAAGATTACTATCCGAGTGCCGGCGGGGAAGTGGTTCAAATAGCTTAGGCTATCACTTCCTTATGTCCGGTCGTGATGGTCAAGCGGATTAAGGCGTCCCTGTACATACCAGATGCGTTGCTTCTGGCAGTATGGGTTCGAGTCACTTCTGGGGTGTGAGTTTTCAGTTGTATATAGTCCTGGGGACCATTCAGGCTTGTTTGCATTTGTGTTCCTCACGTGTTGCCCCAAAGAATGAGGTGATTTGATAAAATGCTATGCCCAAGATTACTATCCGAGTGCCGGCGGGGAAGTGGTTCAAATAGCTTAGGCTATCACTTCCTTATGTCCGGTCGTGATGGTCAAGCGGATTAAGGCGTCCCTGTACATACCAGATGCGTTGCTTCTGGCAGTATGGGTTCGAGTCACTTCTGGGGTGTGAGTTTTCAGTTGTATATAGTCCTGGGGACCATTCAGGCTTGTTTGCATTTGTGTTCCTCACGTGTTGCCCCAAAGAATGAGGTGATTTGATAAAATGCTATGCCCAAGATTACTATCCGAGTGCCGGCGGGGAAGTGGTTCCAATAGCTTAGGCTATCACTTCCTTATGTCCGGACGTGATGGTCAAGCGGATTAAGGCGTCCCTGTACATACCAGATGCGTTGCTTCTGGCAGTATGGGTTCGAGTCACTGCTGGGGTGTGAGTTTTCAGTTATATATATATATATATATATATATATATATATATATATATATATATATATATATATATATATATATATATATATATATATATATATATATATATATATATATATATATTTATATATATATAGAGAATATTTTTTTAACCTATAAGGGGTACCACCTGTAGTGCAAGTGTAGGGACCCATAGCCTTGGAGAAGAAAATAAAGAGTACTCAGAGAAGACCTTGTGGATCCTCACTGACCACCTTGATATTTTCTTCTCTTCTCTAATAAATATATATATATATATATATATATATATATATATATATATATATATATATATATATATATATATATATATATATATATTACAATATATGGCTTGGGAACAAGATTGAATGGTCCTCAAGCCAATATGCAATTGAAAACTCCACACCCATGAAGGATTCGAACCCAGACAGCTAGGAGGGCTCTTCATCCCAAAGAGGGGGGAACAGGGGGAGTGGTGCAGGTGAAACAGGGATGAAGAGGGGGAACAGGGGGAGTGTTGCAGGTGAAACAGGGATGAAGAGGGGGAACAGAGGGAGTGGTGCAGGTGAAACAGGCATGAGGAGGGGGAACAGGAGGAGTGGCGCAGGTGAAACAGGAATGAAGAGGGGGAACAGGGGGAGTGGCGCAGGTGAAACAGGGATGAAGAGGCGGAACAGGGGGAGAGGTGCAGGTGAAACAGGGATGAAGAGGGGGAACAGGGGGAGTGGTGCAGGTGAAACAGGGATGAAGAGGGGGAACAGGGGGAGTGGTGCAGGTGAAACTGGGATGAAGAGGCGGGAACAGGGGGAGTGGTGCAGGTGAAACAGGGATGAAGAGGTGGAACAAGGGGAGTTGTACAGGTGAAAAAGGGATGAAGTGGGAGTGAAGGAGGTGCAGGAAGGGGGGCAGAGAGTATGATGTAGGAGGGAGGGAGGACGATGGGAAGGGATGGCGGCGGGAGAGAAGACTACATGATGGGTAAGAAGGGAAGGTGAGTGAACGAAGGGAAGGACTAGCAACGGGAGGGAGGAAAAACAGAGTGACGGCGAGGAAAAAAGGGCGAGAGTGAGAAGCGGCGGAAGGAATGAGAACGAAGGGATGGATCTGCGGCGAGAGGGAAGACGATGGGAAGGCCGGGATGGGATAGGGGCGGGAGTGGGAAGGGCAGAAAGATGGAGGATGAGCAGGTTTATGAGAGGGAGGAAAAGGGAAGGAGAAGGTGCCAGAACGAGAGGAGGGAGTTTGGTAGTAAAATAGGAGAGGGAGTGGGGAGGGTGTTGATAGATGGTTATGATAAATGTATAGATTAATGGAAAATTTATATAGGTAGATAGATGGATGGATATATTGATTGCTAAATATATATATTGGCGGATAGACGGATGCATAGATGAGTTGATGGACGGAAAGAGAGATGACTATATGGATGGATAGAAAGATGAGTTGATGGACGGATACATGGATAGATAGATGTATATAATGATAAATGGTTGTTTTATGGGAAGATAGATTGATGGATTGACAGATATAAGTAGATAGATAGATGGATACATTGATGGATACATTTGTGCTAGGTGAACAGTCGAATCAGGTTAAAGAATATCTTTCGATTTGCTATTGCATCAACCGGGATTCGATCGGGGACCATTAGGATTATAACCATCGAACTCACTCCATTTAGATGCTACGCCTCCAGTTTGTGTGTGTGTGTGTGTGTGTGTGTGTGTGTGTGTGTGTGTGTGTGTGTGTGTGTGTGTGTGTGTGTGTGTATGTGTGTGTGTGTGTGTGTGTTTGTGTGTTTGTTAGTTAGAGATAAATAGATGTAGTTGATATAAAAGAGGATAAATGCAGTTATTTGATAGGCGGGGTCCAAGAGCTAATAACTCGATTCTGCAGATACATATAGTAAATAAAAGGATAAAACACACACACACACACACACTAGTTGATAATGGACTGTTTTGTGTTCGTATCCATGTGTAGTATTGTCATGACCGACAGACACGTGAAGCTATATGTGTTTATTTGTACCTGTAATTAAACTGACATGTGTACGGTAATTATCTGTATGTGTCCATTTTAAAGGTACATATTAGTGAATGTTTATTTATGTAAATTGATTGACATATGTACGTATGCGCGCGTTTAGTGATACTGTAATTTATAGGGTTAACATGTATACGTTTGAATGACATAGTTTCCCATTAATGTCACATTTTTTGTTACTGTTTCGCTGTTCACTCTCCCTCTCTGACCCCCGTCGACTAATTGTGCTCACGTGTGTTTGTTCAAGGTACGGTAACCATTGGCTTTTTACCCAATAATTTGCAACTATTTGCAAACAAACATTTCTAAAGAACATCTATGTTTCTGATAAATATTCTTTTTCCTAACATACATGTAAATCACACAGTACCTAACCTCAGTCAGAAACACTTTTCTTACTATCTCTCACAACGGCTTTTGCATATATATCCTATCTTAATAAATTTACATTTTAAATTCATAACTGGCAACACTCTTCCAGCGCCTTAAAGGCCACCAAACATCATTCTTTTCCATTAACCTCTCCAAAATTATCTTTTGCGCCAATACACACACTAGGGGGCTTTATAGCTGAGTGGACAGCGCTCTCGACTCGTAATCTTAGGGTCAAAGTTCGATCCCCCGGTGATGGAGCAAACGAAAATCAGCAGAGTTTCATTCATTCATGATGCTCCTCTTACCTAGCAGTACATAAATACTTGGGAATTAGACACCTGTTACGGGCTGCTTCCTGGGTGTGTGTATGTGGAATTTTTTTTTTATTAGCTAGTAAAAATTGATTGATTCACAGTTGAGAGGCGGGCCGAAAGAGCAGAGCTCAACCCTCGCAAGAACAACTAGGTGAACACAACAAGATAAATACTAACTAACCACGATCTCGTATAATCTAATACACACGCTACCACCTCCCCCAGTACCTCCCCACCTCCCCCCACTCCCTAAATCACTCTACCTAAGTCATTAAAAATATAAAACAAATCAATTAATACACAAAAAATACTAACTATAAATAAAGGAACCAAATTTTATACATACAGCGACTCCAGCGTGGTCTAGTCGGAGGAGAACGTGTTCTCATCTGGATAGATTGCGATCGAGCCTGTCGGAACGGTTGTGTAACTGCAGGGCACAAATATTTGTGTGTGTCCTCTCCCTGTAGCTGCCTCTGTTTCGACAGGTTCCCTGGATAGCTGGAATTGGCCTGGCCCTAGGAAAGTGGGGAAGGGGTGAAATCCGTTGGGCCCACGGATGGATACCTTGGATCCATAGACCTAGGGTAGGTCTAATCACCTGGGATTCGAACCCACGGTGGGAATAAGGGAGGAGATTTGGGGGTGGAGGGGACACAAATGGTTCCTGGAACCAAACCTCACATAAATCCGGACACTCTCTCACACACACACACACACCCATATCCGAACATTCACAGGGACACTCACACACACACATCCATAGATTGTGATAAGGGAGACCATCTGAGGGGACACAGATGGCCTCCTGAAACCACAGATGTAACCGGACACATAATCATCCGGACACTCACAGGGACACCCACACTCACCCGGACACTCACAGTGACACTCACACTCACACACTCACACACATCCATAGACACAAACTGTGATAAGGGAGACCATCTGAGGGGACACAGATGGCCTCCTGGACCCACTGGGTCCATATCCACAGGCTCAGATCAATATTTAAATATACATATATATTTATATATATAAAATTTTTAAAGAAAATACACACACACACACACATATATATATATATATATATATATATATATATATATATATATATATATATATATATATATATATATATATATATATATATATATATATATATATATATATATATATATATATATATTTATATATATAAACAATAAGTAAATACACGACGAACTAAAAATCGAATCATAACAATTATTAAATGAATGAAAATATAATAAAAAATAATAAATTGAATAAAAAAATAAAAAAAAATGTCAATGACACATAAAGGAATAAAAATATTTTATTCATAATTATTATAATACAATATATATATATATATATATATATATATATATGTCGTACCTAGTAGCCAGAACGCACTTCTCAGCCTACTATGCAAGGCCCGATTTGCCTAATAAGCCAAGTTTTCATGAATTAATTGTTTTTCGACTACCTAACCTACCTAACCTAACCTAACCTAACTTTTTCGGCTACCTAACCTAACCTAACCTATAAAGGTAGGTTAGGTTAGGTTAGTTAGGGTTGGTTAGGTTCGGTCATATATCTACGTTAATTTTAACTCCAATAAAAAAAAAATTGACCTTATACATAATGAAATGGGTAGCTTTATCATTTCATAAGAAAAAAATTAGAGAAAATAAAATAATTCAGGAAAACTTGGCTTATTAGGCGAATCGGGCCTTGCATAGTAGGCTGAGAAGTGCGTTCTGGCTACTAGGTACGACATATATATATATATATATATATATATATATGTCGTACCTAGTAGCCAGAACGCACTTCTCAGCCTACTATGCAAGGCCCGATTTGCCTAATAAGCCAAGTTTTCCTGAATTAATATATTTTCTCTAATTTTTTTCTTATGAAATGATAAATCTACCCATTTCATTATGTTTGAGGTCAATTTTTTATTATTGGAGCTAAAATTAACGTAGATATATGACCGAACCTAACCAACCCTACCTAACCGAACCTAACCTATCTTCATAGATTAGGTTAGGTTAGGTAGCCGAAAAAGTTAGGTTAGGTTAGGTTAGGTAGGTTAGGTAGTCGAAAAACAATTAATTCATGAAAAGTTGGCTTATTAAGCAAATTGGGCCTTGCATAGTAGGCTGAGAAGTGCGTTCTGGCTACTAGGTACGACATATATATATATATATATATATATATATATATATATATATATATATATATATATATATATATATATATATATATATATATATATATTTATATATATTTATATATATATAGAGAATTTTTTTTTAACCTATAAGGGGTACCACCTGTAGTGCAAGTGTAGGGACCCATAGCCTTGGAGAAGAAAATAAAGAGTACTCAGAGAAGACCTTGTGGATCCTCACTGACCACCTTGATATTTTCTTCTCTTCTCTAATAAATATATATATATATATATATATATATATATATATATATATATATATATATATATATATAAATATATATATATATATATATATATATATATATATATATATATATATATATATATATATATATATATATATATATATATATATATTACAATATATGGCTTGGGAACAAGATTGAATGGTCCTCAAGCCAATATGCAATTGAAAACTCCACACCCATGAAGGATTCGAACCCAGGCAGCTAGGAGGGCTCTTCATCCCAAAGAGGGGGGAACAGGGGGAGTGGTGCAGGTGAAACAGGGATGAAGAGGGGGAACAGGGGGAGTGTTGCAGGTGAAACAGGGATGAAGAGGGGGAACAGAGGGAGTGGTGCAGGTGAAACAGGCATGAGGAGGGGGAACAGGAGGAGTGGCGCAGGTGAAACAGGAATGAAGAGGGGGAACAGGGGGAGTGGCGCAGGTGAAACAGGGATGAAGAGGCGGAACAGGGGGAGAGGTGCAGGTGAAACAGGGATGAAGAGGGGGAACAGGGGGAGTGGTGCAGGTGAAACAGGGATGAAGAGGGGGAACAGGGGGAGTGGTGCAGGTGAAACTGGGATGAAGAGGGGGGAACAGGGGGAGTGGTGCAGGTGAAACAGGGATGAAGAGGTGGAACAAGGGGAGTTGTACAGGTGAAAAAGGGATGAAGTGGGAGTGAAGGAGGTGCAGGAAGGGGGGCAGAGAGTATGATGTAGGAGGGAGGGAGGACGATGGGAAGGGATGGCGGCGGGAGGGAAGACTACATGATGGGTAAGAAGGGAAGGTGAGTGAACGAAGGGAAGGACTAGCAACGGGAGGGAGGAAAAACAGAGTGACGGCGAGGAAAAAAGGGCGAGAGTGAGAAGCGGCGGAAGGAATGAGAACGAAGGGATGGATCTGCGGCGAGAGGGAAGACGATGGGAAGGCCGGGATGGGATAGGGGCGGGAGTGGGAAGGGCAGAAAGATGGAGGATGAGCAGGTTTATGAGAGGGAGGAAAAGGGAAGGAGAAGGTGCCAGAACGAGAGGAGGGAGTTTGGTAGTAAAATAGGAGAGGGAGTGGGGAGGGTGTTGATAGATGGTTATGATAAATGTATAGATTAATGGAAAATTTATATAGGTAGATAGATGGATGGATATATTGATTGCTAAATATATATATTGGCGGATAGACGGATGCATAGATGAGTTGATGGACGGAAAGACAGATGACTATATGGATGGATAGAAAGATGAGTTGATGGACGGATACATGGATAGATAGATGTATATAATGATAAATGGTTGTTTTATGGGAAGATAGATTGATGGATTGACAGATATAAGTAGATAGATAGATGGATACATTGATGGATACATTTGTGCTAGGTGAACAGTCGAATCAGGTTAAAGAATATCTTTCGATTTGCTATTGCATCAACCGGGATTCGATCGGGGACCATTAGGATTATAACCATCGAACTCACTCCATTTAGATGCTACGCCTCAAGTTTGTGTGTGTGTGTGTGTGTGTGTGTGTGTGTGTGTGTGTGTGTGTGTGTGTATGTGTGTGTGTGTGTGTGTGTTTGTGTGTTTGTTAGTTAGAGAGAAATAGATGTAGTTGATATAAAAGAGGATAAATGCAGTTATTTGATAGGCGGGGTCCAAGAGCTAATAACTCGATTCTGCAGATACATATAGTAAATAAAAGGATAAAACACACACACACACACACACTAGTTGATAATGGACTGTTTTGTGTTCGTATCCATGTGTACTATTGTCATGACCGACAGACACGTGAAGCTATATGTGTTTAATTGTACCTGTAATTAAACTGACATGTGTACGGTAATTATCTGTATGTGTCCATTTTAAAGGTACATATTAGTGAATGTTTATTTATGTAAATTGATTGACATATGTACGTATGCGCGCGTTTAGTGATACTGTAATTTATAGGGTTAACATGTATACGTTTGAATGACATAGTTTCCCATTAATGTCACATTTTTTGTTACTGTTTCGCTGTTCACTCTCCCTCTCTGACCCCCGTCGACTAATTGTGCTCACGTGTGTTTGTTCAAGGTACGGTAACCATTGGCTTTTTACCCAATAATTTGCAACTATTTGCAAACAAACATTTCTAAAGAACATCTATGTTTCTGATAAATATTCTTTTTCCTAACATACATGTAAATCACACAGTACCTAACCTCAGTCAGAAACACTTTTCTTACTATCTCTCACAACGGCTTTTGCATATATATCCTATCTTAATAAATTTACATTTTAAATTCATAACTGGCAACCCTCTTCCAGCGCCTTAAAGGCCACCAAACATCATTCTTTTCCATTAACCTCTCCAAAATTATCTTTTGCGCCAATACACACACTAGGGGGCTTTATAGCTGAGTGGACAGCGCTCTCGACTCGTAATCTTAGGGTCAAAGTTCGATCCCCCGGTGATGGAGCAAACGAAAATCAGCAGAGTTTCATTCATTCATGATGCTCCTCTTACCTAGCAGTACATAGGTACTTGGGAATTAGACACCTGTTACGGGCTGCTTCCTGGGTGTGTGTATGTGGAATTTTTTTTTTATTAGCTAGTAAAAATTGATTGATTCACAGTTGAGAGGCGGGCCGAAAGAGCAGAGCTCAACCCTCGCAAGAACAACTAGGTGAACACAACAAGATAAATACTAACTAACCACGATCTCGTATAATCTAATACACACGCTACCACCTCCCCCAGTACCTCCCCACCTCCCCCCACTCCCTAAATCACTCTACCTAAGTCATTAAAAATATAAAACAAATCAATTAATACACAAAAAATACTAACTATAAATAAAGGAACCAAATTTTATACATACAGCGACTCCAGCGTGGTCTAGTCGGAGGAGAACGTGTTCTCATCTGGATAGATTGCGATCGAGCCTGTCGGAACGGTTGTGTAACTGCAGGGCACAAATATTTGTGTGTGTCCTCTCCTGTAGCTGCCTCTGTTTCGACAGGTTCCCTGGATAGCTGGAATTGGCCTGGCCCTAGGAAAGTGGGGAAGGGGTGAAATCCGTTGGGCCCACGGATGGATACCTTGGATCCATAGACCTAGGGTAGGTCTAATCACCTGGGATTCGAACCCACGGTGGGAATAAGGGAGGAGATTTGGGGGAGGAGGGGACACAAATGGTTCCTGGAACCAAACCTCACATAAATCCGGACACTCTCTCACACACACACACACACCCATATCCGAACATTCACAGGGACACTCACACACACACATCCATAGACTGTGATAAGGGAGACCATCTGAGGGGACACAGATGGCCTCCTGAAACCACAGATGTAACCGGACACATAATCATCCGGACACTCACAGGGACACCCACACTCACCCGGACACTCACAGTGACACTCACACTCACACACTGACACACATCCATAGACACAAACTGTGATAAGGGAGACCATCTGAGGGGACACAGATGGCCTCCTGGACCCACAGGGTCCATATCCACAGGCTCAGATCAATATTTAAATATACATATATATTTATATATATAAAATTTTTAAAGAAAATACACACACGCACATATATATATATATATATATATATATATATATATATATATATATATATATATATATATATATATATATATATATATATATATATATATATATATATATATATATATATAAATATATAAACAATAAGTAAATACATGACGAACTAAAAATCGAATCATAACAATTATTAAATGAATGAAAATATAATAAAAAATAATAAATTGAATAAAAAAAATAAAAAAAATGTCAATGACACATAAAGGAATAAAAATATTTTATTCATAATTATTATAATACAATATATATATATATATATATATATATATATATATATATATATTTATATATATTTATATATATATAGAGAATTTTTTTTTAACCTAAAAGGGGTACCACCTGTAGTGCAAGTGTAGGGACCCATAGCCTTGGAGAAGAAAATAAAGAGTACTCAGAGAAGACCTTGTGGATCCTCACTGACCACCTTGATATTTTCTTCTCTTCTCTAATAAATAAATATATATATATATATATATATATATATATATATATATATATATATATATATATATATTACAATATATGGCTTGGGAA
Source organism: Procambarus clarkii (assembly GCF_040958095.1). Taxonomy (NCBI): domain Eukaryota; kingdom Metazoa; phylum Arthropoda; class Malacostraca; order Decapoda; family Cambaridae; genus Procambarus; species Procambarus clarkii. The sequence goes on along the minus strand of NC_091150.1, from coordinate 3,871,811 downwards.
CAAGATTGAATGGTCCTCAAGCCAATATGCAATTGAAAACTCCACACCCATGAAGGATTCGAACCCAGACAGCTAGGAGGGCTCATCATCCCAAAGAGGGGGGAACAGGGGGAGTGGTGCAGGTGAAACAGGGATGAAGAGGGGGAACAGGGGGAGGGTTGCAGGTGAAACAGGGATGAAGAGGGGGAACAGAGGGAGTGGTGCAGGTGAAACAGGCATGAGGAGGGGGAACAGGAGGAGTGGCGCAGGTGAAACAGGAATGAAGAGGGGGAACAGGGGGAGTGGCGCAGGTGAAACAGGGATGAAGAGGCGGAACAGGGGGAGAGATGCAGGTGAAACAGGGATGAAGAGGGGGAACAGGGGGAGTGGTGCAGGTGAAACAGGGATGAAGAGGGGGAACAGGGGGAGTGGTGCAGGTGAAACTGGGATGAAGAGGGGGGAACAGGGGGAGTGGTGCAGGTGAAACAGGGATGAAGAGATGGAACAAGGGGAGTTGTACAGGTGAAAAAGGGATGAAGTGGGAGTGAAGGAGGTGCAGTAAGGGGGGCAGAGAGTATGATGTAGGAGGGAGGGAGGACGATGGGAAGGGATGGCGGCGGGAGGGAAGATTACATGATGGGTAAGAAGGGAAGGTGAGTGAACGAAGGGAAGGACTAGCAACGGGAGGGAGGAAAAACAGAGTGACGGCGAGGAAAAAAGGGCGAGAGTGAGAAGCGGCGGAAGGAATGAGAACGAAGGGATGGATCTGCGGCGAGAGGGAAGACGATGGGAAGGCCGGGATGGGATAGGGGCGGGAGTGGGAAGGGCAGAAAGATGGAGGATGAGCAGGTTTATGAGAGGGAGGAAAAGGGAAGGAGAAGGTGCCAGAACGAGAGGAGGGAGTTTGGTAGTAAAATAGGAGAGGGAGTGGGGAGGGTGTTGATAGATGGTTATGATAAATGTATAGATTAATGGAAAATTTATATAGGTAGATAGATGGATGGATATATTGATTGCTAAATATATATATTGGCGGATAGACGGATGCATAGATGAGTTGATGGACGGAAAGACAGATGACTATATGGATGGATAGAAAGATGAGTTGATGGACGGATACATGGATAGATAGATGTATATAATGATAAATGGTTGTTTTATGGGAAGATAGATTGATGGATTGACAGATATAAGTAGATAGATAGATGGATACATTGATGGATACATTTGTGCTAGGTGAACAGTCGAATCAGGTTAAAGAATATCTTTCGATTTGCTATTGCATCAACCGGGATTCGATCGGGGACCATTAGGATTATAACCATCGAACTCACTCCATTTAGACGCTACGCCTCTAGTTTGTGTGTGTGTGTGTGTGTGTGTGTGTGTGTGTGTGTGTGTGTGTGTGTGTGTGTGTGTGTATGTGTGTGTGTGTGTGTGTGTTTGTGTGTTTGTTAGTTAGAGAGAAATAGATGTAGTAGATATAAAAGAGGATAAATACAGTTATTTGATAGGCGGGGTCCAAGAGCTAATAACTCGATTCTGCAGATACATATAGTAAATAAAAGGATAAAACACACACACACACACACACACACACACACACACACTAGTTGATAATGGACTGTTTTGTGTTCGTATCCATGTGTACTATTGTCATGACCGACAGACACGTGAAGCTATATGTGTTTATTTGTACCTGTAATTAAACTGACATGTGTACGGTAATTATCTGTATGTGTCCATTTTAAAGGTACATATTAGTGAATGTTTATTTATGTAAATTGATTGACATATGTACGTATGCGCGCGTTTAGTGATAGTGTAATTTATAGGGTTAACATGTATACGTTTGAATGACATAGTTTCCCATTAATGTCACATTTTTTGTTACTGTTTCGCTGTTCACTCTCCCTCTCTGACCCCCGTCGACTAATTGTGCTCACGTGTGTTTGTTCAAGGTACGGTAACCATTGGCTTTTTACCCAATAATTTGCAACTATTTGCAAACAAACATTTCTAAAGAACATCTATGTTTCTGATAAATATTCTTTTTCCTAACATACATGTAAATCACACAGTACCTAACCTCAGTCAGAAACACTTTTCTTACTATCTCTCACAACGGCTTTTGCATATATATCCTATCTTAATAAATTTATAATTTAAATTCATAACTGGCAACCCTCTTCCAGCGCCTTAAAGGCCACCAAACATCATTCTTTTCCATTAACCTCTCCCAAATTATCTTTTGCACCAATACACACACTAGGGGGCTTTATAGCTGAGTGGACAGCGCTCTCGACTCGTAATCTAAGGGTCAAAGTTCGATCCCCCGGTGATGGAGCAAACGAAAATCAGCAGAGTTTCATTCATTCATGATGCTCCTCTTACCTAGCAGTGCATAGGTACTTGGGAATTAGACACCTGTTACAGGCTGCTTCCTGGGTGTGTGTATGTGGAATTTTTTTTTTATTAGCTAGTAAAAATTGATTGATTCACAGTTGAGAGGCGGGCCGAAAGAGCAGAGCTCATCCCTCGCAAGAACAACTAGGTGAACACAACAAGATAAATACTAACTAACCACGATCTCGTATAATCTAATACACACGCTACCACCTCCCCCAGTACCTCCCCACCTCCCCCCACTCCCTAAATCACTCTACCTAAGTCATTAAAAATATAAAACAAATCAATTAATACACAAAAAATACTAACTATAAATAAAGGAACCAAATTTTATACATACAGCGACTCCAGCGTGGTCTAGTCGGAGGAGAACGTGTTCTCATCTGGATAGATTGCGATCGAGCCTGTCGGAACGGTTGTGTAACTGCAGGGCACAAATATTTTTGTGTGTCCTCTCCTGTAGCTGCCTCTGTTTCGACAGGTTCCCTGGATAGCTGGAATTGGCCTGGCCCTAGGAAAGTGGGGAAGGGGTGAAATCCGTTGGGCCCACGGATGGATACCTTGGATCCATAGACCTAGGGTAGGTCTAATCACCTGGGATTCGAACCCACGGTGGGAATAAGGGAGGAGATTTGGGGGAGGAGGGGACACAAATGGTTCCTGGAACCAAACCTCACATAAATCCGGACACTCTCTCACACACACACACACACCCATATCCGAACATTCACAGGGACACTCACACACACACATCCATAGACTGTGATAAGGGAGACCATCTGAGGGGACACAGATGGCCTCCTGAAACCACAGATGTAACCGGACACATAATCATCCGGACACTCACAGGGACACCCACACTCACCCGAACACTCACAGTGACACTCACACTCACACACTGACACACATCCATAGACACAAACTGTGATAAGGGAGACCATCTGAGGGGACACAGATGGCCTCCTGGACCCACAGGGTCCATATCCACAGGCTCAGATCAATATTTAAATATACATATATATTTATATATATAAAATTTTTAAAGAAAATACACACACACACACACACACATATATATATATATATATATATATATATATATATATATATATATATATATATATATATATATATATATATATATATATATATATATATATATAAATATATAAACAATAAGTAAATACATGACGAACTAAAAATCGAATCATAACAATTATTAAATGAATGAAAATATAATAAAAAATAATAAATTGAATAAAAAAAATAAAAAAAATGTCAATGACACATAAAGGAATAAAAATATTTTATTCATAATTATTATAATACAATATATATATATATATATATATATATATATATATATATATATATATATATATATATATATATATATATATATTTATATATATTTATATATATATAGAGAATTTTTTTTTAACCTAAAAGGGGTACCACCTGTAGTGCAAGTGTAGGGACCCATAGCCTTGGAGAAGAAAATAAAGAGTACTCAGAGAAGACCTTGTGGATCCTCACTGACCACCTTGATATTTTCTTCTCTTCTCTAATAAATATATATATATATATATATATATATATATATATATATATATATATATATATATATATATATATATATATATATATATATATTACAATATATGGCTTGGGAACAAGATTGAATGGTCCTCAAGCCAATATGCAATTGAAAACTCCACACCCATGAAGGATTCGAACCCAGACAGCTAGGAGGGCTCATCATCCCAAAGAGGGGGGAACAGGGGGAGTGGTGCAGGTGAAACAGGGATGAAGAGGGGGAACAGGGGGAGGGTTGCAGGTGAAACAGGGATGAAGAGGGGGAACAGAGGGAGTGGTGCAGGTGAAACAGGCATGAGGAGGGGGAACAGGAGGAGTGGCGCAGGTGAAACAGGAATGAAGAGGGGGAACAGGGGGAGTGGCGCAGGTGAAACAGGGATGAAGAGGCGGAACAGGGGGAGAGATGCAGGTGAAACAGGGATGAAGAGGGGGAACAGGGGGAGTGGTGCAGGTGAAACAGGGATGAAGAGGGGGAACAGGGGGAGTGGTGCAGGTGAAACTGGGATGAAGAGGGGGGAACAGGGGGAGTGGTGCAGGTGAAACAGGGATGAAGAGATGGAACAAGGGGAGTTGTACAGGTGAAAAAGGGATGAAGTGGGAGTGAAGGAGGTGCAGGAAGGGGGGCAGAGAGTATGATGTAGGAGGGAGGGAGGACGATGGGAAGGGATGGCGGCGGGAGGGAAGACTACATGATGGGTAAGAAGGGAAGGTGAGTGAACGAAGGGAAGGACTAGCAACGGGAGGGAGGAAAAACAGAGTGACGGCGAGGAAAAAAGGGCGAGAGTGAGAAGCGGCGGAAGGAATGAGAACGAAGGGATGGATCTGCGGCGAGAGGGAAGACGATGGGAAGGCCGGGATGGGATAGGGGCGGGAGTGGGAAGGGCAGAAAGATGGAGGATGAGCAGGTTTATGAGAGGGAGGAAAAGGGAAGGAGAAGGTGCCAGAACGAGAGGAGGGAGTTTGGTAGTAAAATAGGAGAGGGAGTGGGGAGGGTGTTGATAGATGGTTATGATAAATGTATAGATTAATGGAAAATTTATATAGGTAGATAGATGGATGGATATATTGATTGCTAAATATATATATATTGGCGGATAGACGGATGCATAGATGAGTTGATGGACGGAAAGACAGATGACTATATGGATGGATAGAAAGATGAGTTGATGGACGGATACATGGATAGATAGATGTATATAATGATAAATGGTTGTTTTATGGGAAGATAGATTGATGGATTGACAGATATAAGTAGATAGATAGATGGATACATTGATGGATACATTTGTGCTAGGTGAACAGTCGAATCAGGTTAAAGAATATCTTTCGATTTGCTATTGCATCAACCGGGATTCGATCGGGGACCATTAGGATTATAACCATCGAACTCACTCCATTTAGACGCTACGCCTCCAGTTTGTGTGTGTGTGTGTGTGTGTGTGTGTGTGTGTGTGTGTGTGTGTGTGTGTGTGTGTGTGTGTGTGTGTGTGTGTATGTGTGTGTGTGTGTGTGTGTTTGTGTGTTTGTTAGTTAGAGAGAAATAGATGTAGTAGATATAAAAGAGGATAAATACAGTTATTTGATAGGCGGGGTCCAAGAGCTAATAACTCGATTCTGCAGATACATATAGTAAATAAAAGGATAAAACACACACACACACACACACACACACACACACACACACACACTAGTTGATAATGGACTGTTTTGTGTTCGTATCCATGTGTACTATTGTCATGACCGACAGACACGTGAAGCTATATGTGTTTATTTGTACCTGTAATTAAACTGACATGTGTACGGTAATTATCTGTATGTGTCCATTTTAAAGGTACATATTAGTGAATGTTTATTTATGTAAATTGATTGACATATGTACGTATGCGCGCGTTTAGTGATAGTGTAATTTATAGGGTTAACATGTATACGTTTGAATGACATAGTTTCCCATTAATGTCACATTTTTTGTTACTGTTTCGCTGTTCACTCTCCCTCTCTGACCCCCGTCGACTAATTGTGCTCACGTGTGTTTGTTCAAGGTACGGTAACCATTGGCTTTTTACCCAATAATTTGCAACTATTTGCAAACAAACATTTCTAAAGAACATCTATGTTTCTGATAAATATTCTTTTTCCTAACATACATGTAAATCACACAGTACCTAACCTCAGTCAGAAACACTTTTCTTACTATCTCTCACAACGGCTTTTGCATATATATCCTATCTTAATAAATTTATAATTTAAATTCATAACTGGCAACCCTCTTCCAGCGCCTTAAAGGCCACCAAACATCATTCTTTTCCATTAACCTCTCCCAAATTATCTTTTGCACCAATACACACACTAGGGGGCTTTATAGCTGAGTGGACAGCGCTCTCGACTCGTAATCTAAGGGTCAAAGTTCGATCCCCCGGTGATGGAGCAAACGAAAATCAGCAGAGTTTCATTCATTCATGATGCTCCTCTTACCTAGCAGTGCATAGGTACTTGGGAATTAGACACCTGTTACAGGCTGCTTCCTGGGTGTGTGTATGTGGAATTTTTTTTTTATTAGCTAGTAAAAATTGATTGATTCACAGTTGAGAGGCGGGCCGAAAGAGCAGAGCTCATCCCTCGCAAGAACAACTAGGTGAACACAACAAGATAAATACTAACTAACCACGATCTCGTATAATCTAATACACACGCTACCACCTCCCCCAGTACCTCCCCACCTCCCCCCACTCCCTAAATCACTCTACCTAAGTCATTAAAAATATAAAACAAATCAATTAATACACAAAAAATACTAACTATAAATAAAGGAACCAAATTTTATACATACAGCGACTCCAGCGTGGTCTAGTCGGAGGAGAACGTGTTCTCATCTGGATAGATTGCGATCGAGCCTGTCGGAACGGTTGTGTAACTGCAGGGCACAAATATTTGTGTGTGTCCTCTCCTGTAGCTGCCTCTGTTTCGACAGGTTCCCTGGATAGCTGGAATTGGCCTGGCCCTAGGAAAGTGGGGAAGGGGTGAAATCCGTTGGGCCCACGGATGGATACCTTGGATCCATAGACCTAGGGTAGGTCTAATCACCTGGGATTCGAACCCACGGTGGGAATAAGGGAGGAGATTTGGGGGAGGAGGGGACACAAATGGTTCCTGGAACCAAACCTCACATAAATCCGGACACTCTCTCACACACACACACACACCCATATCCGAACATTCACAGGGACACTCACACACACACATCCATAGACTGTGATAAGGGAGACCATCTGAGGGGACACAGATGGCCTCCTGAAACCACAGATGTAACCGGACACATAATCATCCGGACACTCACAGGGACACCCACACTCACCCGAACACTCACAGTGACACTCACACTCACACACTGACACACATCCATAGACACAAACTGTGATAAGGGAGACCATCTGAGGGGACACAGATGGCCTCCTGGACCCACAGGGTCCATATCCACAGGCTCAGATCAATATTTAAATATACATATATATTTATATATATAAAATTTTTAAAGAAAATACACACACACACACACACACATATATATATATATATATATATATATATATATATATATATATATATATATATATATATATATATATATATAAATATATAAACAATAAGTAAATACATGACGAACTAAAAATCGAATCATAACAATTATTAAATGAATGAAAATATAATAAAAAATAATAAATTGAATAAAAAAAATAAAAAAAATGTCAATGACACATAAAGGAATAAAAATATTTTATTCATAATTATTATAATACAATATATATATATATATATATATATATATATATATATATATATATATATATATATATATATATATATATATATATATATATATATATATATATATATATATATATATTTATATATATATAGAGAATTTTTTTTTAACCTAAAAGGGGTACCACCTGTAGTGCAAGTGTAGGGACCCATAGCCTTGGAGAAGAAAATAAAGAGTACTCAGAGAAGACCTTGTGGATCCTCACTGACCACCTTGATATTTTCTTCTCTTCTCTAATAAATATATATATATATATATATATATATATATATATATATATATATATATATATATATATATATATATATATATATATATATATATATATATATATATTACAATATATGGCTTGGGAACAAGATTGAATGGTCCTCAAGCCAATATGCAATTGAAAACTCCACACCCATGAAGGATTCGAACCCAGACAGCTAGGAGGGCTCATCATCCCAAAGAGGGGGGAACAGGGGGAGTGGTGCAGGTGAAACAGGGATGAAGAGGGGGAACAGGGGGAGGGGTGCAGGTGAAACAGGGATGAAGAGGGGGAACAGAGGGAGTGGTGCAGGTGAAACAGGCATGAGGAGGGGGAACAGGAGGAGTGGCGCAGGTGAAACAGGAATGAAGAGGGGGAACAGGGGGAGTGGCGCAGGTGAAACAGGGATGAAGAGGCGGAACAGGGGGAGAGATGCAGGTGAAACAGGGATGAAGAGGGGGAACAGGGGGAGTGGTGCAGGTGAAACAGGGATGAAGAGGGGGAACAGGGGGAGTGGTGCAGGTGAAACTGGGATGAAGAGGGGGGAACAGGGGGAGTGGTGCAGGTGAAACAGGGATGAAGAGATGGAACAAGGGGAGTTGTACAGGTGAAAAAGGGATGAAGTGGGAGTGAAGGAGGTGCAGGAAGGGGGGCAGAGAGTATGATGTAGGAGGGAGGGAGGACGATGGGAAGGGATGGCGGCGGGAGGGAAGACTACATGATGGGTAAGAAGGGAAGGTGAGTGAACGAAGGGAAGGACTAGCAACGGGAGGGAGGAAAAACAGAGTGACGGCGAGGAAAAAAGGGCGAGAGTGAGAAGCGGCGGAAGGAATGAGAACGAAGGGATGGATCTGCGGCGAGAGGGAAGACGATGGGAAGGCCGGGATGGGATAGGGGCGGGAGTGGGAAGGGCAGAAAGATGGAGGATGAGCAGGTTTATGAGAGGGAGGAAAAGGGAAGGAGAAGGTGCCAGAACGAGAGGAGGGAGTTTGGTAGTAAAATAGGAGAGGGAGTGGGGAGGGTGTTGATAGATGGTTATGATAAATGTATAGATTAATGGAAAATTTATATAGGTAGATAGATGGATGGATATATTGATTGCTAAATATATATATTGGCGGATAGACGGATGCATAGATGAGTTGATGGACGGAAAGACAGATGACTATATGGATGGATAGAAAGATGAGTTGATGGACGGATACATGGATAGATAGATGTATATAATGATAAATGGTTGTTTTATGGGAAGATAGATTGATGGATTGACAGATATAAGTAGATAGATAGATGGATACATTGATGGATACATTTGTGCTAGGTGAACAGTCGAATCAGGTTAAAGAATATCTTTCGATTTGCTATTGCATCAACCGGGATTCGATCGGGGACCATTAGGATTATAACCATCGAACTCACTCCATTTAGACGCTACGCCTCCAGTTTGTGTGTGTGTGTGTGTGTGTGTGTGTGAGTGTGTGTGTGTGTGTGTGTGTATGTGTGTGTGTGTGTGTGTGTTTGTGTGTTTGTTAGTTAGAGAGAAATAGATGTAGTAGATATAAAAGAGGATAAATACAGTTATTTGATAGGCGGGGTCCAAGAGCTAATAACTCGATTCTGCAGATACATATAGTAAATAAAAGGATAAAACACACACACACACACACACACACACACACACTAGTTGATAATGGACTGTTTTGTGTTCGTATCCATGTGTACTATTGTCATGACCGACAGACACGTGAAGCTATATGTGTTTATTTGTACCTGTAATTAAACTGACATGTGTACGGTAATTATCTGTATGTGTCCATTTTAAAGGTACATATTAGTGAATGTTTATTTATGTAAATTGATTGACATATGTACGTATGCGCGCGTTTAGTGATACTGTAATTTATAGGGTTAACATGTATACGTTTGAATGACATAGTTTCCCATTAATGTCACATTTTTTGTTACTGTTTCGCTGTTCACTCTCCCTCTCTGACCCCCGTCGACTAATTGTGCTCACGTGTGTTTGTTCAAGGTACGGTAACCATTGGCTTTTTACCCAATAATTTGCAACTATTTGCAAACAAACATTTCTAAAGAACATCTATGTTTCTGATAAATATTCTTTTTCCTAACATACATGTAAATCACACAGTACCTAACCTCAGTCAGAAACACTTTTCTTACTATCTCTCACAACGGCTTTTGCATATATATCCTATCTTAATAAATTTATAATTTAAATTCATAACTGGCAACCCTCTTCCAGCGCCTTAAAGGCCACCAAACATCATTCTTTTCCATTAACCTCTCCCAAATTATCTTTTGCACCAATACACACACTAGGGGGCTTTATAGCTGAGTGGACAGCGCTCTCGACTCGTAATCTTAGGGTCAAAGTTCGATCCCCCTGTGATGGAGCAAACGAAAATCAGCAGAGTTTCATTCATTCATGATGCTCCTCTTACCTAGCAGTACATAGGTACTTGGGAATTAGACACCTGTTACGGGCTGCTTCCTGGGTGTGTGTATGTGGAATTTTTTTTTTATTAGCTAGTAAAAATTGATTGATTCACAGTTGAGAGGCGGGCCGAAAGAGCAGAGCTCAACCCTCGCAAGAACAACTAGGTGAACACAACAAGATAAATACTAACTAACCACGATCTCGTATAATCTAATACACACGCTACCACCTCCCCCAGTACCTCCCCACCTCCCCCCACTCCCTAAATCACTCTACCTAAGTCATTAAAAATATAAAACAAATCAATTAATACACAAAAAATACTAACTATAAATAAAGGAACCAAATTTTATACATACAGCGACTCCAGCGTGGTCTAGTCGGAGGAGAACGTGTTCTCATCTGGATAGATTGCGATCGAGCCTGTCGGAACGGTTGTGTAACTGCAGGGCACAAATATTTGTGTGTGTCCTCTCCTGTAGCTGCCTCTGTTTCGACAGGTTCCCTGGATAGCTGGAATTGGCCTGGCCCTAGGAAAGTGGGGAAGGGGTGAAATCCGTTGGGCCCACGGATGGATACCTTGGATCCATAGACCTAGGGTAGGTCTAATCACCTGGGATTCGAACCCACGGTGGGAATAAGGGAGGAGATTTGGGGGAGGAGGGGACACAAATGGTTCCTGGAACCAAACCTCACATAAATCCGGACACTCTCTCACACACACACACACACCCATATCCGAACATTCACAGGGACACTCACACACACACATCCATAGACTGTGATAAGGGAGACCATCTGAGGGGACACAGATGGCCTCCTGAAACCACAGATGTAACCGGACACATAATCATCCGGACACTCACAGGGACACCCACACTCACCCGGACACTCACAGTGACACTCACACTCACACACTGACACACATCCATAGACACAAACTGTGATAAGGGAGACCATCTGAGGGGACACAGATGGCCTCCTGGACCCACAGGGTCCATATCCACAGGCTCAGATCAATATTTAAATATACATATATATTTATATATATAAAATTTTTAAAGAAAATACACACACACACACACACACACACATATATATATATATATATATATATATATATATATATATATATATATATATATATATATATATATATATATATATATATATATATAAATATATAAACAATAAGTAAATACATGACGAACTAAAAATCGAATCATAACAATTATTAAATGAATGAAAATATAATAAAAAATAATAAATTGAATAAAAAAAATAAAAAAAATGTCAATGACACATAAAGGAATAAAAATATTTTATTCATAATTATTATAATACAATATATATATATATATATATATATATATATATATATATATATATATATATATATATATATATATATTTATATATATATATATATTGTATTATAATAATTATGAATAAAATATTTTTATTCCTTTATGTGTCATTGACATTTTTTTTATTTTTTTTATTCAATTTATTATTTTTTATTATATTTTCATTCATTTAATAATTGTTATGATAATATATATATATATATATATATATATATTTATATATATATAGAGAATTTTTTTTTAACCTAAAAGGGGTACCACCTGTAGTGCAAGTGTAGGGACCCATAGCCTTGGAGAAGAAAATAAAGAGTACTCAGAGAAGACCTTGTGGATCCTCACTGACCACCTTGATATTTTCTTCTCTTCTCTAATAAATAAATATATATATATATATATATATATATATATATATATATATATATATATATATATATATATATATATATATATATTACAATATATGGCTTGGGAACAAGATTGAATGGTCCTCAAGCCAATATGCAATTGAAAACTCCACACCCATGAAGGATTCGAACCCAGACAGCTAGGAGGGCTCTTCATCCCAAAGAGGGAGGAACAGGGGGAGTGGTGCAGGTGAAACAGGGATGAAGAGGGGGAACAGGGGGAGTGTTGCAGGTGAAACAGGGATGAAGAGGGGGAACAGAGGGAGTGGTGCAGGTGAAACAGGCATGAGGAGGGGGAACAGGAGGAGTGGCGCAGGTGAAACAGGAATGAAGAGGGGGAACAGGGGGAGTGGCGCAGGTGAAACAGGGATGAAGAGGCGGAACAGGGGGAGAGGTGCAGGTGAAACAGGGATGAAGAGGGGGAACAGGGGGAGTGGTGCAGGTGAAACAGGGATGAAGAGGGGGAACAGGGGGAGTGGTGCAGGTGAAACTGGGATGAAGAGGGGGGAACAGGGGGAGTGGTGCAGGTGAAACAGGGATGAAGAGATGGAACAAGAGGAGTTGTACAGGTGAAAAAGGGATGAAGTGGGAGTGAAGGAGGTGCAGGAAGGGGGGCAGAGAGTATGATGTAGGAGGGAGGGAGGACGATGGGAAGGGATGGCGGCGGGAGGGAAGACTACATGATGGGTAAGAAGGGAAGGTGAGTGAACGAAGGGAAGGACTAGCAACGGGAGGGAGGAAAAACAGAGTGACGGCGAGGAAAAAAGGGCGAGAGTGAGAAGCGGCGGAAGGAATGAGAACGAAGGGATGGATCTGCGGCGAGAGGGAAGACGATGGGAAGGCCGGGATGGGATAGGGGCGGGAGTGGGAAGGGCAGAAAGATGGAGGATGAGCAGGTTTATGAGAGGGAGGAAAAGGGAAGGAGAAGGTGCCAGAACGAGAGGAGGGAGTTTGGTAGTAAAATAGGAGAGGGAGTGGGGAGGGTGTTGATAGATGGTTATGATAAATGTATAGATTAATGGAAAATTTATATAGGTAGATAGATGGATGGATATATTGATTGCTAAATATATATATATATATTGGCGGATAGACGGATGCATAGATGAGTTGATGGACGGAAAGACAGATGACTATATGGATGGATAGAAAGATGAGTTGATGGACGGATACATGGATAGATAGATGTATATAATGATAAATGGTTGTTTTATGGGAAGATAGATTGATGGATTGACAGATATAAGTAGATAGATAGATGGATACATTGATGGATACATTTGTGCTAGGTGAACAGTCGAATCAGGTTAAAGAATATCTTTCGATTTGCTATTGCATCAACCGGGATTCGATCGGGGACCATTAGGATTATAACCATCGAACTCACTCCATTTAGACGCTACGCCTCCAGTTTGTGTGTGTGTGTGTGTGTGTGTGTGTGTGTGTGTGTGTGTGTGTGTATGTGTGTGTGTGTGTGTGTGTGTGTGTGTGTGTGTGTGTGTGTGTGTGTATGTGTGTGTGTGTGTGTGTTTGTGTGTTTGTTAGTTAGAGAGAAATAGATGTAGTAGATATAAAAGAGGATAAATACAGTTATTTGATAGGCGGGGTCCAAGAGCTAATAACTCGATTCTGCAGATACATATAGTAAATAAAAGGATAAAACACACACACACACACACACACACACACACACACACACACACACACACACACTAGTTGATAATGGACTGTTTTGTGTTCGTATCCATGTGTACTATTGTCATGACCGACAGACACGTGAAGCTATATGTGTTTATTTGTACCTGTAATTAAACTGACATGTGTACGGTAATTATCTGTATGTGTCCATTTTAAAGGTACATATTAGTGAATGTTTATTTATGTAAATTGATTGACATATGTACGTATGCGCGCGTTTAGTGATACTGTAATTTATAGGGTTAACATGTATACGTTTGAATGACATAGTTTCCCATTAATGTCACATTTTTTGTTACTGTTTCGCTGTTCACTCTCCCTCTCTGACCCCCGTCGACTAATTGTGCTCACGTGTGTTTGTTCAAGGTACGGTAACCATTGGCTTTTTACCCAATAATTTGCAACTATTTGCAAACAAACATTTCTAAAGAACATCTATGTTTCTGATAAATATTCTTTTTCCTAACATACATGTAAATCACACAGTACCTAACCGCAGTCAGAAACACTTTTCTTACTATCTCTCACAACGGCTTTTGCATATATATCCTATCTTAATAAATTTATAATTTAAATTCATAACTGGCAACCCTCTTCCAGCGCCTTAAAGGCCACCAAACATCATTCTTTTCCATTAACCTCTCCCAAATTATCTTTTGCACCAATACACACACTAGGGGGCTTTATAGCTGAGTGGACAGCGCTCTCGACTCGTAATCTTAGGGTCAAAGTTCGATCCCCCGGTGATGGAGCAAACGAAAATCAGCAGAGTTTCATTCATTCATGATGCTCCTCTTACCTAGCAGTACATAGGTACTTGGGAATTAGACACCTGTTACGGGCTGCTTCCTGGGTGTGTGTATGTGGAATTTTTTTTTTATTAGCTAGTAAAAATTGATTGATTCACAGTTGAGAGGCGGGCCGAAAGAGCAGAGCTCAACCCTCGCAAGAACAACTAGGTGAACACAACAAGATAAATACTAACTAACCACGATCTCGTATAATCTAATACACACGCTACCACCTCCCCCAGTACCTCCCCACCTCCCCCCACTCCCTAAATCACTCTACCTAAGTCATTAAAAATATAAAACAAATCAATTAATACACAAAAAATACTAACTATAAATAAAGGAACCAAATTTTATACATACAGCGACTCCAGCGTGGTCTAGTCGGAGGAGAACGTGTTCTCATCTGGATAGATTGCGATCGAGCCTGTCGGAACGGTTGTGTAACTGCAGGGCACAAATATTTGTGTGTGTCCTCTCCTGTAGCTGCCTCTGTTTCGACAGGTTCCCTGGATAGCTGGAATTGGCCTGGCCCTAGGAAAGTGGGGAAGGGGTGAAATCCGTTGGGCCCACGGATGGATACCTTGGATCCATAGACCTAGGGTAGGTCTAATCACCTGGGATTCGAACCCACGGTGGGAATAAGGGAGGAGATTTGGGGGAGGAGGGGACACAAATGGTTCCTGGAACCAAACCTCACATAAATCCGGACACTCTCTCACACACACACACACACCCATATCCGAACATTCACAGGGACACTCACACACACACATCCATAGACTGTGATAAGGGAGACCATCTGAGGGGACACAGATGGCCTCCTGAAACCACAGATGTAACCGGACACATAATCATCCGGACACTCACAGGGACACCCACACTCACCCGGACACTCACAGTGACACTCACACTCACACACTGACACACATCCATAGACACAAACTGTGATAAGGGAGACCATCTGAGGGGACACAGATGGCCTCCTGGACCCACAGGGTCCATATCCACAGGCTCAGATCAATATTTAAATATACATATATATTTATATATATAAAATTTTTAAAGAAAATACACACACACACACACACACACACATATATATATATATATATATATATATATATATATATATATATATATATATATATATATATATATATATATATATATATATATATATAAATATATAAACAATAAGTAAATACATGACGAACTAAAAATCGAATCATAACAATTATTAAATGAATGAAAATATAATAAAAAATAATAAATTGAATAAAAAAAATAAAAAAAATGTCAATGACACATAAAGGAATAAAAATAATTTATTCATAATTATTATAATACAATATATATATATATATATATATATATATATATATATATATATATATATGTATATATATATATTTATATATATTTATATATATATAGAGAATTTTTTTTTAACCTAAAAGGGGTACCACCTGTAGTGCAAGTGTAGGGACCCATAGCCTTGGAGAAGAAAATAAAGAGTACTCAGAGAAGACCTTGTGGATCCTCACTGACCACCTTGATATTTTCTTCTCTTCTCTAATAAATAAATATATATATATATATATATATATATATATATATATATATATATATATATATATATATATATATAAATATATATATATATATATATATATATATATATATATATATATATATATATATATATAAATATATATATATATATATATATATATATATATATATATATATATATATATATATATATATATATATATATATATATATATATATTACAATATATGGCTTGGGAACAAGATTGAATGGTCCTCAAGCCAATATGCAATTGAAAACTCCACACCCATGAAGGATTCGAACCCAGACAGCTAGGAGGGCTCTTCATCCCAAAGAGGGAGGAACAGGGGGAGTGGTGCAGGTGAAACAGGGATGAAGAGGGGGAACAGGGGGAGTGTTGCAGGTGAAACAGGGATGAAGAGGGGGAACAGAGGGAGTGGTGCAGGTGAAACAGGCATGAGGAGGGGGAACAGGAGGAGTGGCGCAGGTGAAACAGGAATGAAGAGGGGGAACAGGGGGAGTGGCGCAGGTGAAACAGGGATGAAGAGGCGGAACAGGGGGAGAGGTGCAGGTGAAACAGGGATGAAGAGGGGGAACAGGGGGAGTGGTGCAGGTGAAACAGGGATGAAGAGGGGGAACAGGGGGAGTGGTGCAGGTGAAACTGGGATGAAGAGGGGGGAACAGGGGGAGTGGTGCAGGTGAAACAGGGATGAAGAGATGGAACAAGAGGAGTTGTACAGGTGAAAAAGGGATGAAGTGGGAGTGAAGGAGGTGCAGGAAGGGGGGCAGAGAGTATGATGTAGGAGGGAGGGAGGACGATGGGAAGGGATGGCGGCGGGAGGGAAGACTACATGATGGGTAAGAAGGGAAGGTGAGTGAACGAAGGGAAGGACTAGCAACGGGAGGGAGGAAAAACAGAGTGACGGCGAGGAAAAAAGGGCGAGAGTGAGAAGCGGCGGAAGGAATGAGAACGAAGGGATGGATCTGCGGCGAGAGGGAAGACGATGGGAAGGCCGGGATGGGATAGGGGCGGGAGTGGGAAGGGCAGAAAGATGGAGGATGAGCAGGTTTATGAGAGGGAGGAAAAGGGAAGGAGAAGGTGCCAGAACGAGAGGAGGGAGTTTGGTAGTAAAATAGGAGAGGGAGTGGGGAGGGTGTTGATAGATGGTTATGATAAATGTATAGATTAATGGAAAATTTATATAGGTAGATAGATGGATGGATATATTGATTGCTAAATATATATATATTGGCGGATAGACGGATGCATAGATGAGTTGATGGACGGAAAGACAGATGACTATATGGATGGATAGAAAGATGAGTTGATGGACGGATACATGGATAGATAGATGTATATAATGATAAATGGTTGTTTTATGGGAAGATAGATTGATGGATTGACAGATATAAGTAGATAGATAGATGGATACATTGATGGATACATTTGTGCTAGGTGAACAGTCGAATCAGGTTAAAGAATATCTTTCGATTTGCTATTGCATCAACCGGGATTCGATCGGGGACCATTAGGATTATAACCATCGAACTCACTCCATTTAGACGCTACGCCTCCAGTTTGTGTGTGTGTGTGTGTGTGTGTGTGTGTGTGTGTGTGTGTGTGTGTGTGTGTGTGTGTGTGTGTGTATGTGTGTGTGTGTGTGTGTGTGTTTGTGTGTTTGTTAGTTAGAGAGAAATAGATGTAGTAGATATAAAAGAGGATAAATACAGTTATTTGATAGGCGGGGTCCAAGAGCTAATAACTCGATTCTGCAGATACATATAGTAAATAAAAGGATAAAACACACACACACACACACACACACACTAGTTGATAATGGACTGTTTTGTGTTCGTATCCATGTGTACTATTGTCATGACCGACAGACACGTGAAGCTATATGTGTTTATTTGTACCTGTAATTAAACTGACATGTGTACGGTAATTATCTGTATGTGTCCATTTTAAAGGTACATATTAGTGAATGTTTATTTATGTAAATTGATTGACATATGTACGTATGCGCGCGTTTAGTGATACTGTAATTTATAGGGTTAACATGTATACGTTTGAATGACATAGTTTCCCATTAATGTCACATTTTTTGTTACTGTTTCGCTGTTCACTCTCCCTCTCTGACCCCCGTCGACTAATTGTGCTCACGTGTGTTTGTTCAAGGTACGGTAACCATTGGCTTTTTACCCAATAATTTGCAACTATTTGCAAACAAACATTTCTAAAGAACATCTATGTTTCTGATAAATATTCTTTTTCCTAATATACATGTAAATCACACAGTACCTAACCTCAGTCAGAAACACTTTTCTTACTATCTCTCACAACGGCTTTTGCATATATATCCTATCTTAATAAATTTATAATTTAAATTCATAACTGGCAACCCTCTTCCAGCGCCTTAAAGGCCACCAAACATCATTCTTTTCCATTAACCTCTCCCAAATTATCTTTTGCACCAATACACACACTAGGGGGCTTTATAGCTGAGTGGACAGCGCTCTCGACTCGTAATCTTAGGGTCAAAGTTCGATCCCCCGGTGATGGAGCAAACGAAAATCAGCAGAGTTTCATTCATTCATGATGCTCCTCTTACCTAGCAGTACATAGAAACTTGGGAATTAGACACCTGTTACGGGCTGCTTCCTGGGTGTGTGTATGTGGAATTTTTTTTTTATTAGCTAGTAAAAATTGATTGATTCACAGTTGAGAGGCGGGCCGAAAGAGCAGAGCTCAACCCTCGCAAGAACAACTAGGTGAACACAACAAGATAAATACTAACTAACCACGATCTCGTATAATCTAATACACACGCTACCACCTCCCCCAGTACCTCCCCACCTCCCCCCACTCCCTAAATCACTCTACCTAAGTCATTAAAAATATAAAACAAATCAATTAATACACAAAAAATACTAACTATAAATAAAGGAACCAAATTTTATACATACAGCGACTCCAGCGTGGTCTAGTCGGAGGAGAACGTGTTCTCATCTGGATAGATTGCGATCGAGCCTGTCGGAACGGTTGTGTAACTGCAGGGCACAAATATTTGTGTGTGTCCTCTCCTGTAGCTGCCTCTGTTTCGACAGGTTCCCTGGATAGCTGGAATTGGCCTGGCCCTAGGAAAGTGGGGAAGGGGTGAAATCCGTTGGGCCCACGGATGGATACCTTGGATCCATAGACCTAGGGTAGGTCTAATCACCTGGGATTCGAACCCACGGTGGGAATAAGGGAGGAGATTTGGGGGAGGAGGGGACACAAATGGTTCCTGGAACCAAACCTCACATAAATCCGGACACTCTCTCTCACACACACACACACCCATATCCGAACATTCACAGGGACACTCACACACACACATCCATAGACTGTGATAAGGGAGACCATCTGAGGGGACACAGATGGCCTCCTGAAACCACAGATGTAACCGGACACATAATCATCCGGACACTCACAGGGACACCCACACTCACCCGGACACTCACAGGGACACTCACACTCACACACTGACACACATCCATAGACACAAACTGTGATAAGGGAGACCATCTGAGGGGACACAGATGGCCTCCTGGACCCACAGGGTCCATATCCACAGGCTCAGATCAATATTTAAATATACATATATATTTATATATATAAAATTTTTAAAGAAAATACACACACACATATATATATATATATATATATATATATATATATATATATATATATATATATATATATATATATATATATATATATATATATATATATATATATATAAATATATAAACAATAAGTAAATACATGACGAACTAAAAATCGAATCATAACAATTATTAAATGAATGAAAATATAATAAAAAATAATAAATTGAATAAAAAAAATAAAAAAAATGTCAATGACACATAAAGGAATAAAAATATTTTATTCATAATTATTATAATACAATATATATATATATATATATATATATATATATATATATATATATATATATATATATATATATATTTATATATATTTATATATATAGAGAATTTTTTTTTAACCTATAAGGGGTACCACCTGTAGTGCAAGTGTAGGGACCCATAGCCTTGGAGAAGAAAATAAAGAGTACTCAGAGAAGACCTTGTGGATCCTCACTGACCACCTTGATATTTTCTTCTCTTCTCTAATAAATATATATATATATATATATATATATATATATATATATATATATATATATATATATATATATATATATATATATATATTACAATATATGGCTTGGGAACAAGATTGAATGGTCCTCAAGCCAATATGCAATTGAAAACTCCACACCCATGAAGGATTCGAACCCAGACAGCTAGGAGGGCTCTTCATCCCAAAGAGGGAGGAACAGGGGGAGTGGTGCAGGTGAAACAGGGATGAAGAGGGGGAACAGGGGGAGTGTTGCAGGTGAAACAGGGATGAAGAGGGGGGAACAGAGGGAGTGGTGCAGGTGAAACAGGCATGAGGAGGGGGAACAGGAGGAGTGGCGCAGGTGAAACAGGAATGAAGAGGGGGAACAGGGGGAGTGGCGCAGGTGAAACAGGGATGAAGAGGCGGAACAGGGGGAGAGGTGCAGGTGAAACAGGGATGAAGAGGGGGAACAGGGGGAGTGGTGCAGGTGAAACAGGGATGAAGAGGGGGAACAGGGGGAGTGGTGCAGGTGAAACTGGGATGAAGAGGGGGGAACAGGGGGAGTGGTGCAGGTGAAACAGGGATGAAGAGATGGAACAAGAGGAGTTGTACAGGTGAAAAAGGGATGAAGTAGGAGTGAAGGAGGTGCAGGAAGGGGGGCAGAGAGTATGATGTAGGAGGGAGGGAGGACGATGGGAAGGGATGGCGGCGGGAGGGAAGACTACATGATGGGTAAGAAGGGAAGGTGAGTGAACGAAGGGAAGGACTAGCAACGGGAGGGAGGAAAAACAGAGTGACGGCGAGGAAAAAAGGGCGAGAGTGAGAAGCGGCGGAAGGAATGAGAACGAAGGGATGGATCTGCGGCGAGAGGGAAGACGATGGGAAGGCCGGGATGGGATAGGGGCGGGAGTGGGAAGGGCAGAAAGATGGAGGATGAGCAGGTTTATGAGAGGGAGGAAAAGGGAAGGAGAAGGTGCCAGAACGAGAGGAGGGAGTTTGGTAGTAAAATAGGAGAGGGAGTGGGGAGGGTGTTGATAGATGGTTATGATAAATGTATAGATTAATGGAAAATTTATATAGGTAGATAGATGGATGGATATATTGATTGCTAAATATATATATATTGGCGGATAGACGGATGCATAGATGAGTTGATGGACGGAAAGACAGATGACTATATGGATGGATAGAAAGATGAGTTGATGGACGGATACATGGATAGATAGATGTATATAATGATAAATGGTTGTTTTATGGGAAGATAGATTGATGGATTGACAGATATAAGTAGATAGATAGATGGATACATTGATGGATACATTTGTGCTAGGTGAACAGTCGAATCAGGTTAAAGAATATCTTTCGATTTGCTATTGCATCAACCGGGATTCGATCGGGGACCATTAGGATTATAACCATCGAACTCACTCCATTTAGACGCTACGCCTCCAGTTTGTGTGTGTGTGTGTGTGTGTGTGTGTGTGTGTGTGTGTGTGTGTGTGTATGTGTGTGTGTGTGTGTGTGTGTTTGTGTGTTTGTTAGTTAGAGAGAAATAGATGTAGTAGATATAAAAGAGGATAAATACAGTTATTTGATAGGCGGGGTCCAAGAGCTAATAACTCGATTCTGCAGATACATATAGTAAATAAAAGGATAAAACACACACACACACACACACACACACACACACACACACACACACACTAGTTGATAATGGACTGTTTTGTGTTCGTATCCATGTGTACTATTGTCATGACCGACAGACACGTGAAGCTATATGTGTTTATTTGTACCTGTAATTAAACTGACATGTGTACGGTAATTATCTGTATGTGTCCATTTTAAAGGTACATATTAGTGAATGTTTATTTATGTAAATTGATTGACATATGTACGTATGCGCGCGTTTAGTGATACTGTAATTTATAGGGTTAACATGAATACGTTTGAATGACATAGTTTCCCATTAATGTCACATTTTTTGTTACTGTTTCGCTGTTCACTCTCCCTCTCTGACCCCCGTCGACTAATTGTGCTCACGTGTGTTTGTTCAAGGTACGGTAACCATTGGCTTTTTACCCAATAATTTGCAACTATTTGCAAACAAACATTTCTAAAGAACATCTATGTTTCTGATAAATATTCTTTTTCCTAATATACATGTAAATCACACAGTACCTAACCTCAGTCAGAAACACTTTTCTTACTATCTCTCACAACGGCTTTTGCATATATATCCTATCTTAATAAATTTATAATTTAAATTCATAACTGGCAACCCTCTTCCAGCGCCTTAAAGGCCACCAAACATCATTCTTTTCCATTAACCTCTCCCAAGTTATCTTTTGCACCAATACACACACTAGGGGGCTTTATAGCTGAGTGGACAGCGCTCTCGACTCGTAATCTTAGGGTCAAAGTTCGATCCCCCGGTGATGGAGCAAACGAAAATCAGCAGAGTTTCATTCATTCATGATGCTCCTCTTACCTAGCAGTACATAGGTACTTGGGAATTAGACACCTGTTACGGGCTGCTTCCTGGGTGTGTGTATGTGGAATTTTTTTTTTATTAGCTAGTAAAAATTGATTGATTCACAGTTCAGAGGCGGGCCGAAAGAGCAGAGCTCAACCCTCGCAAGAACAACTAGGTGAACACAACAAGATAAATACTAACTAACCACGATCTCGTATAATCTAATACACACGCTACCACCTCCCCCTGTACCTCCCCACCTCCCCCCACTCCCTAAATCACTCTACCTAAGTCATTAAAAATATAAAACAAATCAATTAATACACAAAAAATACTAACTATAAATAAAGGAACCAAATTTTATACATACAGCGACTCCAGCGTGATCTAGTCGGAGGAGAACGTGTTCTCATCTGGATAGATTGCGATCGAGCCTGTCGGAACGGTTGTGTAACTGCAGGGCACAAATATTTGTGTGTGTCCTCTCCTGTAGCTGCCTCTCTTTCGACAGGTTCCCTGGATAGCTGGAATTGGCCTGGCCCTAGGAAAGTGGGGAAGGGGTGAAATCCGTTGGGCCCACGGATGGATACCTTGGATCCATAGACCTAGGGTAGGTCTAATCACCTGGGATTCGAACCCACGGTGGGAATAAGGGAGGAGATTTGGGGGAGGAGGGGACACAAATGGTTCCTGGAACCAAACCTCACATAAATCCGGACACTCTCTCACACACACACACACACCCATATCCGAACATTCACAGGGACACTCACACACACACATCCATAGACTGTGATAAGGGAGACCATCTGAGGGGACACAGATGGCCTCCTGAAACCACAGATGTAACCGGACACATAATCATCCGGACACTCACAGGGACACCCACACTCACCCGGACACTCACAGTGACACTCACACTCACACACTGACACACATCCATAGACACAAACTGTGATAAGGGAGACCATCTGAGGGGACACAGATGGCCTCCTGGACCCACAGGGTCCATATCCACAGGCTCAGATCAATATTTAAATATACATATATATTTATATATATAAAATTTTTAAAGAAAATACACACACACACACACATATATATATATATATATATATATATATATATATATATATATATATATATATATATATATATATATATATATATATATATATATATATATATATATATATATATATATAAATATATAAACAATAAGTAAATACATGACGAACTAAAAATCGAATCATAACAATTATTAAATGAATGAAAATATAATAAAAAATAATAAATTGAATAAAAAAAATAAAAAAAATGTCAATGACACATAAAGGAATAAAAATATTTTATTCATAATTATTATAATACAATATATATATATATATATATATATATATATATATATATATATATATATATATATATATATATATATATATTTATATATATTTATATATATATAGAGAATTTTTTTTTAACCTAAAAGGGGTACCACCTGTAGTGCAAGTGTAGGGACCCATAGCCTTGGAGAAGAAAATAAAGAGTACTCAGAGAAGACCTTGTGGATCCTCACTGACCACCTTGATATTTTCTTCTCTTCTCTAATAAATAAATATATATATATATATATATATATATATATATATATATATATATATATATATATATATATATATATATATATATATTACAATATATGGCTTGGGAACAAGATTGAATGGTCCTCAAGCCAATATGCAATTGAAAACTCCACACCCATGAAGGATTCGAACCCAGACAGCTAGGAGGGCTCTTCATCCCAAAGAGGGTGGAACAGGGGGAGTGGTGCAGGTGAAACAGGGATGAAGAGGGGGAACAGGGGGAGTGTTGCAGGTGAAACAGGGATGAAGAGGGGGAACAGAGGGAGTGGTGCAGGTGAAACAGGCATGAGGAGGGGGAACAGGAGGAGTGGCGCAGGTGAAACAGGAATGAAGAGGGGGAACAGGGGGAGTGGCGCAGGTGAAACAGGGATGAAGAGGCGGAACAGGGGGAGAGGTGCAGGTGAAACAGGGATGAAGAGGGGGAACAGGGGGAGTGGTGCAGGTGAAACAGGGATGAAGAGGGGGAACAGGGGGAGTGGTGCAGGTGAAACTGGGATGAAGAGGGGGGAACAGGGGGAGTGGTGCAGGTGAAACAGGGATGAAGAGATGGAACAAGAGGAGTTGTACAGGTGAAAAAGGGATGAAGTGGGAGTGAAGGAGGTGCAGGAAGGGGGGCAGAGAGTATGATGTAGGAGGGAGGGAGGACGATGGGAAGGGATGGCGGCGGGAGGGAAGACTACATGATGGGTAAGAAGGGAAGGTGAGTGAACGAAGGGAAGGACTAGCAACGGGAGGGAGGAAAAACAGAGTGACGGCGAGGAAAAAAGGGCGAGAGTGAGAAGCGGCGGAAGGAATGAGAACGAAGGGATGGATCTGCGGCGAGAGGGAAGACGATGGGAAGGCCGGGATGGGATAGGGGCGGGAGTGGGAAGGGCAGAAAGATGGAGGATGAGCAGGTTTATGAGAGGGAGGAAAAGGGAAGGAGAAGGTGCCAGAACGAGAGGAGGGAGTTTGGTAGTAAAATAGGAGAGGGAGTGGGGAGGGTGTTGATAGATGGTTATGATAAATGTATAGATTAATGGAAAATTTATATAGGTAGATAGATGGATGGATATATTGATTGCTAAATATATATATATTGGCGGATAGACGGATGCATAGATGAGTTGATGGACGGAAAGACAGATGACTATATGGATGGATAGAAAGATGAGTTGATGGACGGATACATGGATAGATAGATGTATATAATGATAAATGGTTGTTTTATGGGAAGATAGATTGATGGATTGACAGATATAAGTAGATAGATAGATGGATACATTGATGGATACATTTGTGCTAGGTGAACAGTCGAATCAGGTTAAAGAATATCTTTCGATTTGCTATTGCATCAACCGGGATTCGATCGGGGACCATTAGGATTATAACCATCGAACTCACTCCATTTAGACGCTACGCCTCCAGTTTGTGTGTGTGTGTGTGTGTGTGTGTGTGTGTGTGTGTGTGTGTGTGTGTGTGTGTGTGTGTGTGTGTGTGTGTATGTGTGTGTGTGTGTGTGTGTTTGTGTGTTTGTTAGTTAGAGAGAAATAGATGTAGTAGATATAAAAGAGGATAAATACAGTTATTTGATAGGCGGGGTCCAAGAGCTAATAACTCGATTCTGCAGATACATATAGTAAATAAAAGGATAAAACACACACACACACACACACACACACACACACACACACACACACACACACACACACACACACTAGTTGATAATGGACTGTTTTGTGTTCGTATCCATGTGTACTATTGTCATGACCGACAGACACGTGAAGCTATATGTGTTTATTTGTACCTGTAATTAAACTGACATGTGTACGGTAATTATCTGTATGTGTCCATTTTAAAGGTACATATTAGTGAATGTTTATTTATGTAAATTGATTGACATATGTACGTATGCGCGCGTTTAGTGATACTGTAATTTATAGGGTTAACATGTATACGTTTGAATGACATAGTTTCCCATTAATGTCACATTTTTTGTTACTGTTTCGCTGTTCACTCTCCCTCTCTGACCCCCGTCGACTAATTGTGCTCACGTGTGTTTGTTCAAGGTACGGTAACCATTGGCTTTTTACCCAATAATTTGCAACTATTTGCAAACAAACATTTCTAAAGAACATCTATGTTTCTGATAAATATTCTTTTTCCTAATATACATGTAAATCACACAGTACCTAACCTCAGTCAGAAACACTTTTCTTACTATCTCTCACAACGGCTTTTGCATATATATCCTATCTTAATAAATTTATAATTTAAATTCATAACTGGCAACCCTCTTCCAGCGCCTTAAAGGCCACCAAACATCATTCTTTTCCATTAACCTCTCCCAAATTATCTTTTGCACCAATACACACACTAGGGGGCTTTATAGCTGAGTGGACAGCGCTCTCGACTCGTAATCTTAGGGTCAAAGTTCGATCCCCCGGTGATGGAGCAAACGAAAATCAGCAGAGTTTCATTCATTCATGATGCTCCTCTTACCTAGCAGTACATAGGTACTTGGGAATTAGACACCTGTTACAGGCTGCTTCCTGGGTGTGTGTATGTGGAATTTTTTTTTTATTAGCTAGTAAAAATTGATTGATTCACAGTTGAGAGGCGGGCCGAAAGAGCAGAGCTCAACCCTCGCAAGAACAACTAGGTGAACACAACAAGATAAATACTAACTAACCACGATCTCGTATAATCTAATACACACGCTACCACCTCCCCCAGTACCTCCCCACCTCCCCCCACTCCCTAAATCACTCTACCTAAGTCATTAAAAATATAAAACAAATCAATTAATACACAAAAAATACTAACTATAAATAAAGGAACCAAATTTTATACATACAGCGACTCCAGCGTGGTCTAGTCGGAGGAGAACGTGTTCTCATCTGGATAGATTGCGATCGAGCCTGTCGGAACGGTTGTGTAACTGCAGGGCACAAATATTTGTGTGTGTCCTCTCCTGTAGCTGCCTCTGTTTCGACAGGTTCCCTGGATAGCTGGAATTGGCCTGGCCCTAGGAAAGTGGGGAAGGGGTGAAATCCGTTGGGCCCACGGATGGATACCTTGGATCCATAGACCTAGGGTAGGTCTAATCACCTGGGATTCGAACCCACGGTGGGAATAAGGGAGGAGATTTGGGGGAGGAGGGGACACAAATGGTTCCTGGAACCAAACCTCACATAAATCCGGACACTCTCTCACACACACACACACACCCATATCCGAACATTCACAGGGACACTCACACACACACATCCATAGACTGTGATAAGGGAGACCATCTGAGGGGACACAGATGGCCTCCTGAAACCACAGATGTAACCGGACACATAATCATCCGGACACTCACAGGGACACCCACACTCACCCGGACACTCACAGTGACACTCACACTCACACACTGACACACATCCATAGACACAAACTGTGATAAGGGAGACCATCTGAGGGGACACAGATGGCCTCCTGGACCCACAGGGTCCATATCCACAGGCTCAGATCAATATTTAAATATACATATATATTTATATATATAAAATTTTTAAAGAAAATACACACACACACACACACACACATATATATATATATATATATATATATATATATATATATATATAACTGAAAACTCACACCCCAGAAGTGACTCGAACCCATACTCCCAGGAGCGACGCAACTGGTATGTACAAGACGCCTTAATCCACTTGACCATCACGACCGGACATAATGAGGTGATAGCCGAGGCTATTTGAACCACCCCACCGCCGGCACTCGGATAGTAATCTTGGGCATAGCATTTTACCAAATCACCTCATTCTTTGGGGCACACGTGAGGAACACAAATGCGAACAAGCCTGAATGGTCCCCAGGACAATATGCAACTGAAAACTCACACCCCAGAAGTGACTCGAACCCATACTCCCAGGAGCGACGCAACTGGTATGTACAAGACGCCTTAATCCACTTGACCATCACGACCGGACATAATGAGGTGATAGCCGAGGCTATTTGAACCACCCCACCGCCGGCACTCGGATAGTAATCTTGGGCATAGCATTTTACCAAATCACCTCATTCTTTGGGGCACACGTGAGGAACACAAATGCGAACAAGCCTGAATGGTCCCCAGGACAATATGCAACTGAAAACTCACACCCCAGAAGTGACTCGAACCCATACTCCCAGGAGCGACGCAACTGGTATGTACAAGACGCCTTAATCCACTTGACCATCACGACCGGACATAATGAGGTTGCATATTGCATATTGTCCTGGGGACCATTCAGGCTTGTTCGCATTTGTGTTCCTCACGTGTGCCCCAAAGAATGAGGTGATTTGGTAAAATGCTATGCCCAAGATTACTATCCGAGTGCCGGCGGTGGGGTGGTTCAAATAGCCTCGGCTATCACCTCATTATGTCCGGTCGTGATGGTCAAGTGGATTAAGGCGTCTTGTACATACCAGTTGCGTCGCTCCTGGGAGTATGGGTTCGAGTCACTTCTGGGGTGTGAGTTTTCAGTTGCATATTGTCCTGGGGACCATTCAGGCTTGTTCGCATTTGTGTTCCTCACGTGTGCCCCAAAGAATGAGGTGATTTGGTAAAATGCTATGCCCAAGATTACTATCCGAGTGCCGGCGGTGGGGTGGTTCAAATAGCCTCGGCTATCACCTCATTATGTCCGGTCGTGATGGTCAAGTGGATTAAGGCGTCTTGTACATACCAGTTGCGTCGCTCCTGGGAGTATGGGTTCGAGTCACTTCTGGGGTGTGAGTTTTCAGTTGCATATTGTCCTGGGGACCATTCAGGCTTGTTCGCATTTGTGTTCCTCACGTGTGCCCCAAAGAATGAGGTGATTTGGTAAAATGCTATGCCCAAGATTACTATCCGAGTGCCGGCGGTGGGGTGGTTCAAATAGCCTCGGCTATCACCTCATTATGTCCGGTCGTGATGGTCAAGTGGATTAAGGCGTCTTGTACATACCAGTTGCGTCGCTCCTGGGAGTATGGGTTCGAGTCACTTCTGGGGTGTGAGTTTTCAGTTGCATATTGTCCTGGGGACCATTCAGGCTTGTTCGCATATATATATATATATATATATATAAATATATAAACAATAAGTAAATACATGACGAACTAAAAATCGAATCATAACAATTATTAAATGAATGAAAATATAATAAAAAATAATAAATTGAATAAAAAAAATAAAAAAAATGTCAATGACACATAAAGGAATAAAAATATTTTATTCATAATTATTATAATACAATATATATATATATATATATATATATATATATATATATATATATATATATATATATATATATTTATATATATTTATATATATATAGAGAATTTTTTTTTAACCTAAAAGGGGTACCACCTGTAGTGCAAGTGTAGGGACCCATAGCCTTGGAGAAGAAAATAAAGAGTACTCAGAGAAGACCTTGTGGATCCTCACTGACCACCTTGATATTTTCTTCTCTTCTCTAATAAATAAATATATATATATATATATATATATATATATATATATATATATATATATATATAAATATATATATATATATATATATATATATATATATATATATATATATATATATATATATATATATATATATATATATATATATATATATATATTACAATATATGGCTTGGGAACAAGATTGAATGGTCCTCAAGCCAATATGCAATTGAAAACTCCACACCCATGAAGGATTCGAACCCAGACAGCTAGGAGGGCTCTTCATCCCAAAGAGGGAGGAACAGGGGGAGTGGTGCAGGTGAAACAGGGATGAAGAGGGGGAACAGGGGGAGTGTTGCAGGTGAAACAGGGATGAAGAGGGGGAACAGAGGGAGTGGTGCAGGTGAAACAGGCATGAGGAGGGGGAACAGGAGGAGTGGCGCAGGTGAAACAGGAATGAAGAGGGGGAACAGGGGGAGTGGCGCAGGTGAAACAGGGATGAAGAGGCGGAACAGGGGGAGAGGTGCAGGTGAAACAGGGATGAAGAGGGGGAACAGGGGGAGTGGTGCAGGTGAAACAGGGATGAAGAGGGGGAACAGGGGGAGTGGTGCAGGTGAAACTGGGATGAAGAGGGGGGAACAGGGGGAGTGGTGCAGGTGAAACAGGGATGAAGAGATGGAACAAGAGGAGTTGTACAGGTGAAAAAGGGATGAAGTGGGAGTGAAGGAGGTGCAGGAAGGGGGGCAGAGAGTATGATGTAGGAGGGAGGGAGGACGATGGGAAGGGATGGCGGCGGGAGGGAAGACTACATGATGGGTAAGAAGGGAAGGTGAGTGAACGAAGGGAAGGACTAGCAACGGGAGGGAGGAAAAACAGAGTGACGGCGAGGAAAAAAGGGCGAGAGTGAGAAGCGGCGGAAGGAATGAGAACGAAGGGATGGATCTGCGGCGAGAGGGAAGACGATGGGAAGGCCGGGATGGGATAGGGGCGGGAGTGGGAAGGGCAGAAAGATGGAGGATGAGCAGGTTTATGAGAGGGAGGAAAAGGGAAGGAGAAGGTGCCAGAACGAGAGGAGGGAGTTTGGTAGTAAAATAGGAGAGGGAGTGGGGAGGGTGTTGATAGATGGTTATGATAAATGTATAGATTAATGGAAAATTTATATAGGTAGATAGATGGATGGATATATTGATTGCTAAATATATATATATTGGCGGATAGACGGATGCATAGATGAGTTGATGGACGGAAAGACAGATGACTATATGGATGGATAGAAAGATGAGTTGATGGACGGATACATGGATAGATAGATGTATATAATGATAAATGGTTGTTTTATGGGAAGATAGATTGATGGATTGACAGATATAAGTAGATAGATAGATGGATACATTGATGGATACATTTGTGCTAGGTGAACAGTCGAATCAGGTTAAAGAATATCTTTCGATTTGCTATTGCATCAACCGGGATTCGATCGGGGACCATTAGGATTATAACCATCGAACTCACTCCATTTAGACGCTACGCCTCCAGTTTGTGTGTGTGTGTGTGTGTGTGTGTGTGTGTGTGTGTGTGTGTGTGTGTGTGTGTGTGTGTGTGTGTATGTGTGTGTGTGTGTGTGTGTTTGTGTGTTTGTTAGTTAGAGAGAAATAGATGTAGTAGATATAAAAGAGGATAAATACAGTTATTTGATAGGCGGGGTCCAAGAGCTAATAACTCGATTCTGCAGATACATATAGTAAATAAAAGGATAAAACACACACACACACACACACACACACACACACACACACACACACACACTAGTTGATAATGGACTGTTTTGTGTTCGTATCCATGTGTACTATTGTCATGACCGACAGACACGTGAAGCTATATGTGTTTATTTGTACCTGTAATTAAACTGACATGTGTACGGTAATTATCTGTATGTGTCCATTTTAAAGGTACATATTAGTGAATGTTTATTTATGTAAATTGATTGACATATGTACGTATGCGCGCGTTTAGTGATACTGTAATTTATAGGGTTAACATGTATACGTTTGAATGACATAGTTTCCCATTAATGTCACATTTTTTGTTACTGTTTCGCTGTTCACTCTCCCTCTCTGACCCCCGTCGACTAATTGTGCTCACGTGTGTTTGTTCAAGGTACGGTAACCATTGGCTTTTTACCCAATAATTTGCAACTATTTGCAAACAAACATTTCTAAAGAACATCTATGTTTCTGATAAATATTCTTTTTCCTAATATACATGTAAATCACACTGTACCTAACCTCAGTCAGAAACACTTTTCTTACTATCTCTCACAACGGCTTTTGCATATATATCCTATCTTAATAAATTTATAATTTAAATTCATAACTGGCAACCCTCTTCCAGCGCCTTAAAGGCCACCAAACATCATTCTTTTCCATTAACCTCTCCCAAGTTATCTTTTGCACCAATACACACACTAGGGGGCTTTATAGCTGAGTGGACAGCGCTCTCGACTCGTAATCTTAGGGTCAAAGTTCGATCCCCCGGTGATGGAGCAAACGAAAATCAGCAGAGTTTCATTCATTCATGATGCTCCTCTTACCTAGCAGTACATAGGTACTTGGGAATTAGACACCTGTTACGGGCTGCTTCCTGGGTGTGTGTATGTGGATTTTTTTTTTTATTAGCTAGTAAAAATTGATTGATTCACAGTTGAGAGGCGGGCCGAAAGAGCAGAGCTCAACCCTCGCAAGAACAACTAGGTGAACACAACAAGATAAATACTAACTAACCACGATCTCGTATAATCTAATACACACGCTACCACCTCCCCCAGTACCTCCCCACCTCCCCCCACTCCCTAAATCACTCTACCTAAGTCATTAAAAATATAAAACAAATCAATTAATACACAAAAAATACTAACTATAAATAAAGGAACCAAATTTTATACATACAGCGACTCCAGCGTGGTCTAGTCGGAGGAGAACGTGTTCTCATCTGGATAGATTGCGATCGAGCCTGTCGGAACGGTTGTGTAACTGCAGGGCACAAATATTTGTGTGTGTCCTCTCCTGTAGCTGCCTCTGTTTCGACAGGTTCCCTGGATAGCTGGAATTGGCCTGGCCCTAGGAAAGTGGGGAAGGGGTGAAATCCGTTGGGCCCACGGATGGATACCTTGGATCCATAGACCTAGGGTAGGTCTAATCACCTGGGATTCGAACCCACGGTGGGAATAAGGGAGGAGATTTGGGGGAGGAGGGGACACAAATGGTTCCTGGAACCAAACCTCACATAAATCCGGACACTCTCTCACACACACACACACACCCATATCCGAACATTCACAGGGACACTCACACACACACATCCATAGACTGTGATAAGGGAGACCATCTGAGGGGACACAGATGGCCTCCTGAAACCACAGATGTAACCGGACACATAATCATCCGGACACTCACAGGGACACCCACACTCACCCGGACACTCACAGTGACACTCACACTCACACACTGACACACATCCATAGACACAAACTGTGATAAGGGAGACCATCTGAGGGGACACAGATGGCCTCCTGGACCCACAGGGTCCATATCCACAGGCTCAGATCAATATTTAAATATACATATATATATATATATATAAAATTTTTAAAGAAAATACACACACACACACACACACACACATATATATATATATATATATATATATATATATATATATATATATATATATATATATATATATATATATATATATATATATATATATATATATATATATATATATATATATATATATATATATATATATATATAAATATATAAACAATAAGTAAATACATGACGAACTAAAAATCGAATCATAACAATTATTAAATGAATGAAAATATAATAAAAAATAATAAATTGATTAAAAAAAATAAAAAAAATGTCAATGACACATAAAGGAATAAAAATATTTTATTCATAATTATTATAATACAATATATATATATATATATATATATATATATATATATATATATATATATATATATATTTATATATATTTATATATATATAGAGAATTTTTTTTTAACCTAAAAGGGGTACCACCTGTAGTGCAAGTGTAGGGACCCATAGCCTTGGAGAAGAAAATAAAGAGTACTCAGAGAAGACCTTGTGGATCCTCACTGACCACCTTGATATTTTCTTCTCTTCTCTAATAAATAAATATATATATATATATATATATATATATATATATATATATATATATATATATATATATATAAATATATATATATATATATATATATATATATATATATATATATATATATATATATATATATATATATTACAATATATGGCTTGGGAACAAGATTGAATGGTCCTCAAGCCAATATGCAATTGAAAACTCCACACCCATGAAGGATTCGAACCCAGACAGCTAGGAGGGCTCTTCATCCCAAAGAGGGAGGAACAGGAGGAGTGGTGCAGGTGAAACAGGGATGAAGAGGGGGAACAGGGGGAGTGTTGCAGGTGAAACAGGGATGAAGAGGGGGAACAGAGGGAGTGGTGCAGGTGAAACAGGCATGAGGAGGGGGAACAGGAGGAGTGGCGCAGGTGAAACAGGAATGAAGAGGGGGAACAGGGGGAGTGGCGCAGGTGAAACAGGGATGAAGAGGCGGAACAGGGGGAGAGGTGCAGGTGAAACAGGGATGAAGAGGGGGAACAGGGGGAGTGGTGCAGGTGAAACAGGGATGAAGAGGGGGAACAGGGGGAGTGGTGCAGGTGAAACTGGGATGAAGAGGGGGGAACAGGGGGAGTGGTGCAGGTGAAACAGGGATGAAGAGATGGAACAAGAGGAGTTGTACAGGTGAAAAAGGGATGAAGTGGGAGTGAAGGAGGTGCAGGAAGGGGGGCAGAGAGTATGATGTAGGAGGGAGGGAGGACGATGGGAAGGGATGGCGGCGGGAGGGAAGACTACATGATGGGTAAGAAGGGAAGGTGAGTGAACGAAGGGAAGGACTAGCAACGGGAGGGAGGAAAAACAGAGTGACGGCGAGGAAAAAAGGGCGAGAGTGAGAAGCGGCGGAAGGAATGAGAACGAAGGGATGGATCTGCGGCGAGAGGGAAGACGATGGGAAGGCCGGGATGGGATAGGGGCGGGAGTGGGAAGGGCAGAAAGATGGAGGATGAGCAGGTTTATGAGAGGGAGGAAAAGGGAAGGAGAAGGTGCCAGAACGAGAGGAGGGAGTTTGGTAGTAAAATAGGAGAGGGAGTGGGGAGGGTGTTGATAGATGGTTATGATAAATGTATAGATTAATGGAAAATTTATATAGGTAGATAGATGGATGGATATATTGATTGCTAAATATATATATATTGGCGGATAGACGGATGCATAGATGAGTTGATGGACGGAAAGACAGATGACTATATGGATGGATAGAAAGATGAGTTGATGGACGGATACATGGATAGATAGATGTATATAATGATAAATGGTTGTTTTATGGGAAGATAGATTGATGGATTGACAGATATAAGTAGATAGATAGATGGATACATTGATGGATACATTTGTGCTAGGTGAACAGTCGAATCAGGTTAAAGAATATCTTTCGATTTGCTATTGCATCAACCGGGATTCGATCGGGGACCAATAGGATTATAACCATCGAACTCACTCCATTTAGACGCTACGCCTCCAGTTTGTGTGTGTGTGTGTGTGTGTGTGTGTGTGTGTGTGTGTGTGTGTGTGTGTGTGTGTGTGTGTGTGTATGTGTGTGTGTGTGTGTGTGTTTGTGTGTTTGTTAGTTAGAGAGAAATAGATGTAGTAGATATAAAAGAGGATAAATACAGTTATTTGATAGGCGGGGTCCAAGAGCTAATAACTCGATTCTGCAGATACATATAGTAAATAAAAGGATAAAACACACACACACACACACACACACACACACACACACACACACACACACACACTAGTTGATAATGGACTGTTTTGTGTTCGTATCCATGTGTACTATTGTCATGACCGACAGACACGTGAAGCTATATGTGTTTATTTGTACCTGTAATTAAACTGACATGTGTACGGTAATTATCTGTATGTGTCCATTTTAAAGGTACATATTAGTGAATGTTTATTTATGTAAATTGATTGACATATGTACGTATGCGCGCGTTTGGTGATACTGTAATTTATAGGGTTAACATGTATACGTTTGAATGACATAGTTTCCCATTAATGTCACATTTTTTGTTACTGTTTCGCTGTTCACTCTCCCTCTCTGACCCCCGTCGACTAATTGTGCTCACGTGTGTTTGTTCAAGGTACGGTAACCATTGGCTTTTTACCCAATAATTTGCAACTATTTGCAAACAAACATTTCTAAAGAACATCTATGTTTCTGATAAATATTCTTTTTCCTAATATACATGTAAATCACACAGTACCTAACCTCAGTCAGAAACACTTTTCTTACTATCTCTCACAACGGCTTTTGCATATATATCCTATCTTAATAAATTTATAATTTAAATTCATAACTGGCAACCCTCTTCCAGCGCCTTAAAGGCCACCAAACATCATTCTTTTCCATTAACCTCTCCCAAATTATCTTTTGCACCAATACACACACTAGGGGGCTTTATAGCTGAGTGGACAGCGCTCTCGACTCGTAATCTTAGGGTCAAAGTTCGATCCCCCGGTGATGGAGCAAACGAAAATCAGCAGAGTTTCATTCATTCATGATGCTCCTCTTACCTAGCAGTACATAGGTACTTGGGAATTAGACACCTGTTACGGGCTGCTTCCTGGGTGTGTGTATGTGGAATTTTTTTTTTATTAGCTAGTAAAAATTGATTGATTCACAGTTGAGAGGCGGGCCGAAAGAGCAGAGCTCAACCCTCGCAAGAACAACTTGGTGAACACAACAAGATAAATACTAACTAACCACGATCTCGTATAATCTAATACACACGCTACCACCTCCCCCAGTACCTCCCCACCTCCCCCCACTCCCTAAATCACTCTACCTAAGTCATTAAAAATATAAAACAAATCAATTAATACACAAAAAATACTAACTATAAATAAAGGAACCAAATTTTATACATACAGCGACTCCAGCGTGGTCTAGTCGGAGGAGAACGTGTTCTCATCTGGATAGATTGCGATCGAGCCTGTCGGAACGGTTGTGTAACTGCAGGGCACAAATATTTGTGTGTGTCCTCTCCTGTAGCTGCCTCTGTTTCGACAGGTTCCCTGGATAGCTGGAATTGGCCTGGCCCTAGGAAAGTGGGGAAGGGGTGAAATCCGTTGGGCCCACGGATGGATACCTTGGATCCATAGACCTAGGGTAGGTCTAATCACCTGGGATTCGAACCCACGGTGGGAATAAGGGAGGAGATTTGGGGGAGGAGGGGACACAAATGGTTCCTGGAACCAAACCTCACATAAATCCGGACACTCTCTCACACACACACACACACCCATATCCGAACATTCACAGGGACACTCACACACACACATCCATAGACTGTGATAAGGGAGACCATCTGAGGGGACACAGATGGCCTCCTGAAACCACAGATGTAACCGGACACATAATCATCCGGACACTCACAGGGACACTCACACTCACACACTGACACACATCCACAGACACAAACTGTGATAAGGGAGACCATCTGAGGGGACACAGATGGCCTCCTGGACCCACAGGGTCCATATCCACAGGCTCAGAGCAATATTTAAATATACATATATATTTATATATATATATAATTTTTAAAGAAAATACACACACACACACACACACACACACACATATATATATATATATATATATATATATATATATATATATATATATATATATATATATATATATATATATATATATATATATATATATAAACAATAAGTAAATACATGACGAACTAAAAATCGAATCATAACAATTATTAAATGAATGAAAATATAATAAAAAATAATAAATTGAATAAAAAAAATAAAAAAAATGTCAATGACACATAAAGGAATAAAAATATTTTATTCATAATTATTATAATACAATATATATATATATATATATATATATATATATATATATATATATATATATATATATATATATATATATATATATATATATATATATATATATATATATATATATATATATATATATATATATATATTTATATATATATAGAGAATTTTTTTTTAACCTATAAGGGGTACCACCTGTAGTGCGTGTAGGGACCCATAGCCTTGGAGAAGAAAATAAAGAGTACTCAGAGAAGACCTTGTGGATCCTCACTGACCACCTTGATATTTTCTTCTCTTCTCTAATAAATAAATATATATATATATATATATATATATATATATATATATATATATATATATATATATATATATATATATATATATTACAATATATGGCTTGGGAACAAGATTGAATGGTCCTCAAGCCAATATGCAATTGAAAACTCCACACCCATGAAGGATTCGAACCCAGACAGCTAGGAGGGCTCTTCATCCCAAAGAGGGGGGAACAGGGGGAGTGGTGCAGGTGAAACAGGGATGAAGAGGGGGAACAGGGGGAGGGTTGCAGGTGAAACAGGGATGAAGAGGGGGAACAGAGGGAGTGGTGCAGGTGAAACAGGCATGAGGAGGGGGAACAGGAGGAGTGGCGCAGGTGAAACAGGAATGAAGAGGGGGAACAGGGGGAATGGCGCAGGTGAAACAGGGATGAAGAGGCGGAACAGGGGGAGAGGTGCAGGTGAAACAGGGATGAAGAGGGGGAACAGGGGGAGTGGTGCAGGTGAAACAGGGATGAAGAGGGGGAACAGGGGGAGTGGTGCAGGTGAAACTGGGATGAAGAGGGGGGAACAGGGGGAGTGGTGCAGGTGAAACAGGGATGAAGAGATGGAACAAGGGGAGTTGTACAGGTGAAAAAGGGATGAAGTGGGAGTGAAGGAGGTGCAGGAAGAGGGGCAGAGAGTATGATGTAGGAGGGAGAGAGGACGATGGGAAGGGATGGCGGCGGGAGGGAAGACTACATGATGGGTAAGAAGGGAAGGTGAGTGAACGAAGGGAAGGACTAGCAACGGGAGGGAGGAAAAACAGAGTGACGGCGAGGAAAAAAGGGCGAGAGTGAGAAGCGGCGGAAGGAATGAGAACGAAGGGATGGATCTGCGGCGAGAGGGAAGACGATGGGAAGGCCGGGATGGGATAGGGGCGGGAGTGGGAAGGGCAGAAAGATGGAGGATGAGCAGGTTTATGAGAGGGAGGAAAAGGGAAGGAGAAGGTGCCAGAACGAGAGGAGGGAGTTTGGTAGTAAAATAGGAGAGGGAGTGGGGAGGGTGTTGATAGATGGTTATGATAAATGTATAGATTAATGGAAAATTTATATAGGTAGATAGATGGATGGATATATTGATTGCTAAATATATATATTGGCGGATAGACGGATGCATAGATGAGTTGATGGACGGAAAGACAGATGACTATATGGATGGATAGAAAGATGAGTTGATGGACGGATACATGGATAGATAGATGTATATAATGATAAATGGTTGTTTTATGGGAAGATAGATTGATGGATTGACAGATATAAGTAGATAGATAGATGGATACATTGATGGATACATTTGTGCTAGGTGAACAGTCGAATCAGGTTAAAGAATATCTTTCGATTTGCTATTGCATCAACCGGGATTCGATCGGGGACCATTAGGATTATAACCATCGAACTCACTCCATTTAGACGCTACGCCTCCAGTTTGTGTGTGTGTGTGTGTGTGTGTGTATGTGTGTGTGTGTGTGTGTGTTTGTGTGTTTGTTAGTTAGAGAGAAATAGATGTAGTAGATATAAAAGAGGATAAATACAGTTATTTGATAGGCGGGGTCCAAGAGCTAATAACTCGATTCTGCAGATACATATAGTAAATAAAAGGATAAAACACACACACACACACACACACACACACACACACACACACACACACACTAGTTGATAATGGACTGTTTTGTGTTCGTATCCATGTGTACTATTGTCATGACCGACAGACACGTGAAGCTATATGTGTTTATTTGTACCTGTAATTAAACTGACATGTGTACGGTAATTATCTGTATGTGTCCATTTTAAAGGTACATATTAGTGAATGTTTATTTATGTAAATTGATTGACATATGTACGTATGCGCGCGTTTAGTGATACTGTAATTTATAGGGTTAACATGTATACGTTTGAATGACATAGTTTCCCATTAATGTCACATTTTTT
Source organism: Procambarus clarkii (assembly GCF_040958095.1). Taxonomy (NCBI): domain Eukaryota; kingdom Metazoa; phylum Arthropoda; class Malacostraca; order Decapoda; family Cambaridae; genus Procambarus; species Procambarus clarkii. The sequence goes on along the minus strand of NC_091150.1, from coordinate 3,831,423 downwards.
GTTACTGTTTCGCTGTTCACTCTCCCTCTCTGACCCCCGTCGACTAATTGTGCTCACGTGTGTTTGTTCAAGGTACGGTAACCATTGGCTTTTTACCCAATAATTTGCAACTATTTGCAAACAAACATTTCTAAAGAACATCTATGTTTCTGATAAATATTCTTTTTCCTAATATACATGTAAATCACACAGTACCTAACCTCAGTCAGAAACACTTTTCTTACTATCTCTCACAACGGCTTTTGCATATATATCCTATCTTAATAAATTTATAATTTAAATTCATAACTGGCAACCCTCTTCCAGCGCCTTAAAGGCCACCAAACATCATTCTTTTCCATTAACCTCTCCCAAATTATCTTTTGCACCAATACACACACTAGGGAGCTTTATAGCTGAGTGGACAGCGCTCTCGACTCGTAATCTTAGGGTCAAAGTTCGATCCCCCGGTGATGGAGCAAACGAAAATCAGCAGAGTTTCATTCATTCATGATGCTCCTCTTACCTAGCAGTACATAGGTACTTGGGAATTAGACACCTGTTACGGGCTGCTTCCTGGGTGTGTGTATGTGGAATTTTTTTTTTATTAGCTAGTAAAAATTGATTGATTCACAGTTGAGAGGCGGGCCGAAAGAGCAGAGCTCAACCCTCGCAAGAACAACTAGGTGAACACAACAAGATAAATACTAACTAACCACGATCACGTATAATCTAATACACACGCTACCACCTCCCCCAGTACCTCCCCACCTCCCCCCACTCCCTAAATCACTCTACCTAAGTCATTAAAAATATAAAACAAATCAATTAATACACAAAAAATACTAACTATAAATAAAGGAACCAAATTTTATACATACAGTGACTCCAGCGTGGTCTAGTCGGAGGAGAACGTGTTCTCATCTGGATAGATTGCGATCGAGCCTGTCGGAACGGTTGTGTAACTGCAGGGCACAAATATTTGTGTGTGTCCTCTCCTGTAGCTGCCTCTGTTTCGACAGGTTCCCTGGATAGCTGGAATTGGCCTGGCCCTAGGAAAGTGGGGAAGGGGTGAAATCCGTTGGGCCCACGGATGGATACCTTGGATCCATAGACCTAGGGTAGGTCTAATCACCTGGGATTCGAACCCACGGTGGGAATAAGGGAGGAGATTTGGGGGAGGAGGGGACACAAATGGTTCCTGGAACCAAACCTCACATAAATCCGGACACTCTCTCACACACACACACACACCCATATCCGAACATTCACAGGGACACTCACACACACACATCCATAGACTGTGATAAGGGAGACCATCTGAGGGGACACAGATGGCCTCCTGAAACCACAGATGTAACCGGACACATAATCATCCGGACACTCACAGGGACACTCACACTCACACACTGACACACATCCACAGACACAAACTGTGATAAGGGAGACCATCTGAGGGGACACAGATGGCCTCCTGGACCCACAGGGTCCATATCCACAGGCTCAGATCAATATTTAAATATACATATATATTTATATATTGTTATGATCTCAGCCTGCAGGAGAAACGAGTCTCCCTTCTTGAGAGTTATTCAGCAAGCCTGACCTAACTAGAAGGTCTAGCAAATATTGAGGTGATAACCCATATGAAAAATGGCTGGTTGGATATGTAAAACAATTTAAGATTATGGGCAGTAAGTAAGGAAATAGATAAATGACTGGCTAGGAGTTGTGGACATTTTGCTGGAGGCGTGAGGCTCGCTTCCGGAGGACCTTGACCTCACTTGAGTGCCAGACATCGCAGGGGGAAGCCGCGCTCCGTTTGAGCTCCCGCCAGAAGGGAACCCCTAGTGATATATCTCGAAGAGAAGAGAAGTGTGCGGACGTACCAGCTGTGGAATCGAGCTGGGAACGTTGTGGTCTCAAGTCCTGGTCGACGAGCAGATATTAAATCGCCCAGAAGCATTATTGTGTGCTGTGTGGAGCGCCCTGACCAGACGCCGTCAGAGGGAAAGCGCCCTCGACCAATTAATCTGTGGTAAGCACGATATACGCCAGTTCATAGTGATCACTTGTAGTTGGTCGTGTGCCCAGCGACAGTAGCAATGTTTATTTATAAGTTAGGCATGTTTTAATAAGGCAGAAAGCCTGAAATAAGAGAGTGGAGAGGGAGGAACACGGAGCGACGTCCGCCCCCTCTGAGCGCTGGCGGACGACTGAGGGAGCCTGGCTCCGGATGGAGGAAGACCCTCCCAGCGAGTGAGGACCGCCGCCAGGCGAGGTGGAGTATGGACCCGCCCAAAACGGGGGAGTCCACTCTCACTGTATGTAGAGGACAGATAGAGGTTTGAGGCAAGCATATTGTGTGGTTATTTTTGTTTATGTGTTAAAGGGGAACATTTTATTGGAACGTCGATGGGTTGCAGGTTTGTCTTTGGGGAAGAAGTTGCTGAGAACTTCGAAGCCAGCAGATGATGTAGCTGATGAGACTCCAAGGTAGTGGAGCAGAGGACCTCGAGCTGTGAGGAGAAGCAGCAGTGAAGAGGAGTGTCACGTGCTTCTGTAGAGGTGGTGTAGCAGCCAAGAGAGCTGTGGAAGAACCTAACAGAAGGGTGAAGCACCGTAGTTGCACAAGGAAACTTCATGATAGCAGCCTGGAGGAGCTGCAGAGGATCCTGGTAGTGAAGCCCGGAAGAACCTAAGGATATTAGGGTTGTGAACTTCCAGAGGTGGAAGGGGAAGTTCTGGTGGATTACTTGTAGGGAGTTGATAGTGTTTGGTTGTCAGTAGCGTGCAAGACGCAGTGAGAGGTGAGTGACTGTTGGCATTCTTATGTCAAGGAGTTTTTATACTGAAGTTTAGAGTTGCAGTCGTAGGCTTGATTACCTACAGATGTATGTGCATGAGGACTGACAGTGATCGATTAATCATTGTTGTGTATCAATGAACATTTATACTGATATATGTTATTGCATTCAAATGCTGATTTTCTATATATACATTATCTTGCTGATAGTGCAACAGTATATGTAGGCTTGACCAACTTGAGGAGGTTAATAGTATCAGGTGGTGAACCAGGAGATAGGATACCACTTGATAAGCTGATAATAGAGTTCTGATGGTATTGGAGTGCAACCTGATTGTGATATTATAGAGTATAGGATTCATTATTATTATATGTGTGTATGTATCGTGTATGTGCTTTGTTCAGTAAATGTGTCACAATTTGCTGGTGTTTGCCCTTGTCCTAGTGAGGCTTCCCAGGAGGTAGTAAAGAAGGAGAGAGAGAGAGAAAGAACCATGAACCACTGCTGTGGACAGGGTAGGAGGTAATACTAGTAAGTCATAGGGGGATTGAGGAGATCATATCTCATAAGGAGAGAGTGGGGAGTCACAGCGGCTCGAGTGGGTGTGTGCACGTGACAACGAGGCTAAGTGTTGGAGCCGCATCCCCTGAACGTGTGACGTTGAGCCCCTCTCCAAGAGCCAGAAGCGCCAAGGGTGATCTCCTAGTATAAGCACTCTGCCGAGTTGTGGGTTGGGCTGTCCATAGAGAAGGATCAACGACGACAACACCAACCAACCCACAGTCTATATAAAAATTGGGGGCCTGTCCGGGAGAGTGAACTGACACACCCACACCCTGTCCAAGAGTGGATTTGTACACCCTTGCTGAAATAAACTGTGTGACCGCAGGTGTATATTCTCTCTCTTGGGAAGACTCACAGGACAAAGATGGATAAGGTGCAAACGTTTGTGGAGTCAGGCAAGCCTGAGGACTTGGAAGGTTGCACGAGGGATCAATTGAAACAAATAGCAGAAAAATGTGGCATCAGGTTGAAAGCATCTAAAGTAGCTGGGATGAAGGATGAGATCCTGAGGCAGTTAAGAGCCAAAAATGAAGCGGCAGAACAAGGAGCCCAGAAAGGAGCTGAAAGTGGAAAGGAGGATGATGGGCAGGATGAAGTGAGATCCCAGGGATCGAGTAGGAGCAGCAAGAGTAGCCGCAGTAGTAGGAGTAGCCGGAATAGGAGCTTGGAGAGATTCCAGTTAGAGCTCCAGATGCAGCGTGAGGACAAGGAGAGACAGTTCCAGCTGGAAAAGATGAAATTAGAACTCCAGATGAAAAATGAAGCCGAGAAGGAAAAAGAGAAAACCAGGCTGGAAGTAGAAAAAGAGAAAACCAGAGTAAGAGAACTGGAGTTGGAACAAGAAAAAGAAAAAGCCCAGGTCGAAAAAGAAAAAGCCCAGGTCGAAAAAGAAAAAGAGAGAACAAAACAAATGCAGATAGAAGCGAATAGAACCTTGGCTGAGCAAAGGATTGAACATTGGTTGCCAGAGAGCACCACCCAGGTATCACACCCACCAGATGTTAGGGTTAGGGAGAAGGACATTCCCTTGTTTGTTCCCGAAGAGGCAGAGAGCTTTTTCGAGCACTTTGAAAAAGTAGCCAGCATCAAGGAGTGGCCACAGGAGGAATGGGCCCAGCTGGTCCAGTTAAGATTGACCGGTGCAGCCAGGGAGGCATACACCCAATTGTCACTGGAAGAGTGCCAGGATTACGCCACAGTAAAGAGCAGCATATTGCGCTCGTTTCAGTTAACCCCAGAAGCTTATAGAAAGCGCTTCAGAGAGATGATCAAAGTTGGAGCGTGTACGTTTGCTGAGACAGCAAGGGATCTGGAAAGACGATTCCAGAAGTGGATTGAGGCTGCTGGAGTTGGATCTTACGCTGACCTGAAGCAACTGATGGTCATGGAGAAGTTCTTGGAGATGATGCATCCCGAAACAAAGTTCAAGATCCAAGAAGCAGGGATAATGGAGGTGAAAGATGCCGCAGATAGGGCGGATATGATTACTGAAGCGTACAAGAGCTTAAGGGAGAGCAGAGTGAGAAGCGAGGCGAGACGCGGCAATGGCAGACCCAATGGAGTCTGGGGAGGAAGAAATTATGAAAGACCCAGAAGAGTCTGGGGTGAGAAAAATTTTGATAAATGGGCAGATAAAAGTAAGTACCCTAAAACTCAGAAGAGTAGGTCGCGCACTTCGTCTGAAAGTGAAGATGGAGGAGCTAAACGAGAAACTAATCGTTATCCTGGAAATCAAGAGTCCAGTAAAGCCCCACAGAGTGCAGGTAGTGTACCTGGCTCGAGGAACTCTTATGTGAGTGGACAAAGTCAGAGCCGCTTTGGTACGTATAGGAGAGATGTCTCCCAGATGAGATGTTACCAATGTAACGGATTGGGTCACGTGATGCGAGATTGTAGACAGGGCAAGAGAGTTGTGACCCTGGCCATGTGTGACCCCGGAAGTAAATATACTAATGTGTTCCGAGACAAACCACAGAGAGCGAATTTAGTGAACGAGAGGTATAGGCCGTTCATGAGTAAAGGTTGGATCAGTATAAGAGGCCAACCTGAGGTAGAAGTTGGTATCTTAAGAGATACCGGAGCTAATCAGAGCTTGATTACGAGAAGCCTGATTGGGGATGGTCGACGGTTAGCTGGCAGTGGGAAGATGAAAGTATATGGGTTATTGTCGGAGAGTGACATGCCCGTTTGTACTGTCCAGCTAAGGTCGGAATATGTGTCGGCAGAGGTGATGTTGGGAGTGTGCCCCGACATACCTATTCCAGGAGTCCAAGTGATCTTGGGGAATGACTTATGCGGGACAAAGGTGTTGCCAAGAGTCATAGCGGAGACTGTGCCAGAGGAGTGCCCAGAAGGCCACTGCACGAGTGGGACACCTGAGAGTGTGAACCTGACTGACATCCGAGGAGATGAGTCAGGAGATCGCCAAGCCATTGAGTACCCTGTCTCGGTAGTGACGAAGGCAGAGGTGGCCGACAAGGAAGACGCTGGAGAAGATGATACAGTGTCGATTCAGCCGGTGGAAGATATCGACGTAGATATAGCGTGGCTGTTTGATGAAGGTCCAGCCCAGGAGAATGAAGTCTCGGTGAGGTCGAAAGTGAGGATGACCCAGCCGAAGAAGAATCATGTGAAGAGAGCAGACCTGAGTAGAGCCCAGACTGCTGAAATTAAGGGTCGGAAGGTGAATGCAACTGTGCTGAGTAGGAATGAGGAAAGATGTGGACATACTGAGGACGGAAATAGAGCGTCAAGTGGTCCACGAGCACAGAGGCATAGGGATAGTGGAGTTAAGTTGTTTGAGGTGTCAGGAGTTGATATGTTTCACAGAAAACGTGGAGGAGAGATAGTGAAGAAGAGTGATAGCCGAGAAAATGAGAGGAGAAGAGACAGTATGTGTGGAGAGATGCTTACGAGCACTTTAGGAGAGGTAAGGCGACATGTACGGTCGAGTGCTGTTGGATGTAATACAGTGCCCGAAGAAACTTTTAGGGAAAGAAGAAGAGTTGAAGGAGAAGAAATGGAGTTGTATAGAGGTGAAAAGTGTGGGAAGAGGAAGATGATACAAGCATGGAGGAATAGAAGAAAGCCGAGGACTCGATGGAAGTCAAACAGGATGAGGTCTTGGATAAATGAGGAGACGAAAGGGAGGATCGTCGGTGAAGACGAGGGAGTGAAGTATGATGACAGGAGACGAAAGTATAATGGCAGTAGATGGAAGAGTGAAGACGACAGAGGAGGTACAGACAGTAGATGTCTGACTCTGGACGTGAAGAGAAGAAGACGAGGAAACGGAGGGTGGAGACAATAAGTAGAGTGGACCGATAGAGTGCAGGCGTCCACGGAGGACAGCCTAGCTAAGAGGTGTCAGAGGTCAAATCGTTTATGAGAAGATCATGTTTCTGGAGAGAGGTGAGCCAGATGTTGCAAGGTGCAACGAATTAATTGTAGACTCCTAAGAGAGTATATCGGGTGAAGAACGAGACAATGTAGTGGCTGATGCGTTATCTCGAGCCTAGCCACTAGAATAACTCTCAAAAATAAGGGGAGGGGAGTGTTATGATCTCAGCCTGCAGGAGAAACGAGTCTCCCTTCTTGAGAGTTATTCAGCAAGCCTGACCTAACTAGAAGGTCTAGCAAATATTGAGGTGATAACCCATATGAAAAATGGCTGGTTGGATATGTAAAACAATTTAAGATTATGGGCAGTAAGTAAGGAAATAGATAAATGACTGGCTAGGAGTTGTGGACATTTTGCTGGAGGCGTGAGGCTCGCTTCCGGAGGACCTTGACCTCACTTGAGTGCCAGACATCGCAGGGGGAAGCCGCGCTCCGTTTGAGCTCCCGCCAGAAGGGAACCCCTAGTGATATATCTCGAAGAGAAGAGAAGTGTGCGGACGTACCAGCTGTGGAATCGAGCTGGGAACGTTGTGGTCTCAAGTCCTGGTCGACGAGCAGATATTAAATCGCCCAGAAGCATTATTGTGTGCTGTGTGGAGCGCCCTGACCAGACGCCGTCAGAGGGAAAGCGCCCTCGACCAATTAATCTGTGGTAAGCACGATATACGCCAGTTCATAGTGATCACTTGTAGTTGGTCGTGTGCCCAGCGACAGTAGCAATGTTTATTTATAAGTTAGGCATGTTTTAATAAGGCAGAAAGCCTGAAATAAGAGAGTGGAGAGGGAGGAACACGGAGCGACGTCCGCCCCCTCTGAGCGCTGGCGGACGACTGAGGGAGCCTGGCTCCGGATGGAGGAAGACCCTCCCAGCGAGTGAGGACCGCCGCCAGGCGAGGTGGAGTATGGACCCGCCCAAAACGGGGGAGTCCACTCTCACTGTATGTAGAGGACAGATAGAGGTTTGAGGCAAGCATATTGTGTGGTTATTTTTGTTTATGTGTTAAAGGGGAACATTTTATTGGAACGTCGATGGGTTGCAGGTTTGTCTTTGGGGAAGAAGTTGCTGAGAACTTCGAAGCCAGCAGATGATGTAGCTGATGAGACTCCAAGGTAGTGGAGCAGAGGACCTCGAGCTGTGAGGAGAAGCAGCAGTGAAGAGGAGTGTCACGTGCTTCTGTAGAGGTGGTGTAGCAGCCAAGAGAGCTGTGGAAGAACCTAACAGAAGGGTGAAGCACCGTAGTTGCACAAGGAAACTTCATGATAGCAGCCTGGAGGAGCTGCAGAGGATCCTGGTAGTGAAGCCCGGAAGAACCTAAGGATATTAGGGTTGTGAACTTCCAGAGGTGGAAGGGGAAGTTCTGGTGGATTACTTGTAGGGAGTTGATAGTGTTTGGTTGTCAGTAGCGTGCAAGACGCAGTGAGAGGTGAGTGACTGTTGGCATTCTTATGTCAAGGAGTTTTTATACTGAAGTTTAGAGTTGCAGTCGTAGGCTTGATTACCTACAGATGTATGTGCATGAGGACTGACAGTGATCGATTAATCATTGTTGTGTATCAATGAACATTTATACTGATATATGTTATTGCATTCAAATGCTGATTTTCTATATATACATTATCTTGCTGATAGTGCAACAGTATATGTAGGCTTGACCAACTTGAGGAGGTTAATAGTATCAGGTGGTGAACCAGGAGATAGGATACCACTTGATAAGCTGATAATAGAGTTCTGATGGTATTGGAGTGCAACCTGATTGTGATATTATAGAGTATAGGATTCATTATTATTATATGTGTGTATGTATCGTGTATGTGCTTTGTTCAGTAAATGTGTCACAATTTGCTGGTGTTTGCCCTTGTCCTAGTGAGGCTTCCCAGGAGGTAGTAAAGAAGGAGAGAGAGAGAGAAAGAACCATGAACCACTGCTGTGGACAGGGTAGGAGGTAATACTAGTAAGTCATAGGGGGATTGAGGAGATCATATCTCATAAGGAGAGAGTGGGGAGTCACAGCGGCTCGAGTGGGTGTGTGCACGTGACAACGAGGCTAAGTGTTGGAGCCGCATCCCCTGAACGTGTGACGTTGAGCCCCTCTCCAAGAGCCAGAAGCGCCAAGGGTGATCTCCTAGTATAAGCACTCTGCCGAGTTGTGGGTTGGGCTGTCCATAGAGAAGGATCAACGACGACAACACCAACCAACCCACAGTCTATATAAAAATATATATATAATTTTTAAAGAAAATACACACACACACACACACACACATATATATATATATATATATATATATATATATATATATATATATATATATATATATATATATATATATATATATATATATATATATATATATATATATATATATATATATATATATATATAAACAATAAGTAAATACATGACGAACTAAAAATCGAATCATAACAATTATTAAATGAATGAAAATATAATAAAAAATAATAAATTGAATAAAAAAAATAAAAAAAATGTCAATGACACATAAAGGAATAAAAATATTTTATTCATAATTATTATAATACAATATATATATATATATATATATATATATATATATATATATATATATTTATATATATATATAGAGAATTTTTTTTTAACCTATAAGGGGTACCACCTGTAGTGCGTGTAGGGACCCATAGCCTTGGAGAAGAAAATAAAGAGTACTCAGAGAAGACCTTGTGGATCCTCACTGACCACCTTGATATTTTCTTCTCTTCTCTAATAAATAAATATATATATATATATATATATATATATATATATATATATATATATATATATATATATATATATATATATATATATATATATATATATATATATTACAATATATGGCTTGGGAACAAGATTGAATGGTCCTCAAGCCAATATGCAATTGAAAACTCCACACCCATGAAGGATTCGAACCCAGACAGCTAGGAGGGCTCTTCATCCCAAAGAGGGGGGAACAGGGGGAGTGGTGCAGGTGAAACAGGGATGAAGAGGGGGAACAGGGGGAGGGTTGCAGGTGAAACAGGGATGAAGAGGGGGAACAGAGGGAGTGGTGCAGGTGAAACAGGCATGAGGAGGGGGAACAGGAGGAGTGGCGCAGGTGAAACAGGAATGAAGAGGGGGAACAGGGGGAATGGCGCAGGTGAAACAGGGATGAAGAGGCGGAACAGGGGGAGAGGTGCAGGTGAAACAGGGATGAAGAGGGGGAACAGGGGGAGTGGTGCAGGTGAAACAGGGATGAAGAGGGGGAACAGGGGGAGTGGTGCAGGTGAAACTGGGATGAAGATGGGGGAACAGGGGGAGTGGTGCAGGTGAAACAGGGATGAAGAGATGGAACAAGGGGAGTTGTACAGGTGAAAAAGGGATGAAGTGGGAGTGAAGGAGGTGCAGGAAGAGGGGCAGAGAGTATGATGTAGGAGGGAGGGAGGACGATGGGAAGGGATGGCGGCGGGAGGGAAGACTACATGATGGGTAAGAAGGGAAGGTGAGTGAACGAAGGGAAGGACTAGCAACGGGAGGGAGGAAAAACAGAGTGACGGCGAGGAAAAAAGGGCGAGAGTGAGAAGCGGCGGAAGGAATGAGAACGAAGGGATGGATCTGCGGCGAGAGGGAAGACGATGGGAAGGCCGGGATGGGATAGGGGCGGGAGTGGGAAGGGCAGAAAGATGGAGGATGAGCAGGTTTATGAGAGGGAGGAAAAGGGAAGGAGAAGGTGCCAGAACGAGAGGAGGGAGTTTGGTAGTAAAATAGGAGAGGGAGTGGGGAGGGTGTTGATAGATGGTTATGATAAATGTATAGATTAATGGAAAATTTATATAGGTAGATAGATGGATGGATATATTGATTGCTAAATATATATATTGGCGGATAGACGGATGCATAGATGAGTTGATGGACGGAAAGACAGATGACTATATGGATGGATAGAAAGATGAGTTGATGGACGGATACATGGATAGATAGATGTATATAATGATAAATGGTTGTTTTATGGGAAGATAGATTGATGGATTGACAGATATAAGTAGATAGATAGATGGATACATTGATGGATACATTTGTGCTAGGTGAACAGTCGAATCAGGTTAAAGAATATCTTTCGATTTGCTATTGCATCAACCGGGATTCGATCGGGGACCATTAGGATTATAACCATCGAACTCACTCCATTTAGACGCTACGCCTCCAGTTTGTGTGTGTGTGTGTGTGTGTGTGTATGTGTGTGTGTGTGTGTGTGTTTGTGTGTTTGTTAGTTAGAGAGAAATAGATGTAGTAGATATAAAAGAGGATAAATACAGTTATTTGATAGGCGGGGTCCAAGAGCTAATAACTCGATTCTGCAGATACATATAGTAAATAAAAGGATAAAACACACACACACACACACACACACACACACACACACACACACACTAGTTGATAATGGACTGTTTTGTGTTCGTATCCATGTGTACTATTGTCATGACCGACAGACACGTGAAGCTATATGTGTTTATTTGTACCTGTAATTAAACTGACATGTGTACGGTAATTATCTGTATGTGTCCATTTTAAAGGTACATATTAGTGAATGTTTATTTATGTAAATTGATTGACATATGTACGTATGCGCGCGTTTAGTGATACTGTAATTTATAGGGTTAACATGTATACGTTTGAATGACATAGTTTCCCATTAATGTCACATTTTTTGTTACTGTTTCGCTGTTCACTCTCCCTCTCTGACCCCCGTCGACTAATTGTGCTCACGTGTGTTTGTTCAAGGTACGGTAACCATTGGCTTTTTACCCAATAATTTGCAACTATTTGCAAACAAACATTTCTAAAGAACATCTATGTTTCTGATAAATATTCTTTTTCCTAACATACATGTAAATCACACAGTACCTAACCGCAGTCAGAAACACTTTTCTTACTATCTCTCACAACGGCTTTTGCATATATATCCTATCTTAATAAATTTATAATTTAAATTCATAACTGGCAACCCTCTTCCAGCGCCTTAAAGGCCACCAAACATCATTCTTTTCCATTAACCTCTCCCAAATTATCTTTTGCACCAATACACACACTAGGGGGCTTTATAGCTGAGTGGACAGCGCTCTCGACTCGTAATCTTAGGGTCAAAGTTCGATCCCCCGGTGATTGAGCAAACGAAAATCAGCAGAGTTTCATTCATTCATGATGCTCCTCTTACCTAGCAGTACATAGAAACTTGGGAATTAGACACCTGTTACGGGCTGCTTCCTGGGTGTGTGTATGTGGATTTTTTTTTTTATTAGCTAGTAAAAATTGATTGATTCACAGTTGAGAGGCGGGCCGAAAGAGCAGAGCTCAACCCTCGCAAGAACAACTAGGTGAACACAACAAGATAAATACTAACTAACCACGATCTCGTATAATCTAATACACACGCTACCACCTCCCCCAGTACCTCCCCACCTCCCCCCACTCCCTAAATCACTCTACCTAAGTCATTAAAAATATAAAACAAATCAATTAATACACAAAAAATACTAACTATAAATAAAGGAACCAAATTTTATACATACAGCGACTCCAGCGTGGTCTAGTCGGAGGAGAACGTGTTCTCATCTGGATAGATTGCGATCGAGCCTGTCGGAACGGTTGTGTAACTGCAGGGCACAAATATTTGTGTGTGTCCTCTCCTGTAGCTGCCTCTGTTTCGACAGGTTCCCTGGATAGCTGGAATTGGCCTGGCCCTAGGAAAGTGGGGAAGGGGTGAAATCCGTTGGGCCCACGGATGGATACCTTGGATCCATAGACCTAGGGTAGGTCTAATCACCTGGGATTCGAACCCACGGTGGGAATAAGGGAGGAGATTTGCGGGAGGAGGGGACACAAATGGTTCCTGGAACCAAACCTCACATAAATCCGGACACTCTCTCACACACACACACACACCCATATCCGAACATTCACAGGGACACTCACACACACACATCCATAGACTGTGATAAGGGAGACCATCTGAGGGGACACAGATGGCCTCCTGAAACCACAGATGTAACCGGACACATAATCATCCGGACACTCACAGGGACAC
>NC_091150.1:3801093-3816093 GCF_040958095.1 Procambarus clarkii | reverse complement strand
CTGTAATTAAACTGACATGTGTACGGTAATTATCTGTATGTGTCCATTTTAAAGGTACATATTAGTGAATGTTTATTTATGTAAATTGATTGACATATGTACGTATGCGCGCGTTTAGTGATACTGTAATTTATAGGGTTAACATGTATACGTTTGAATGACATAGTTTCCCATTAATGTCACATTTTTTGTTACTGTTTCGCTGTTCACTCTCCCTCTCTGACCCCCGTCGACTAATTGTGCTCACGTGTGTTTGTTCAAGGTACGGTAACCATTGGCTTTTTACCCAATAATTTGCAACTATTTGCAAACAAACATTTCTAAAGAACATCTATGTTTCTGATAAATATTCTTTTTCCTAACATACATGTAAATCACACAGTACCTAACCTCAGTCAGAAACACTTTTCTTACTATCTCTCACAACGGCTTTTGCATATATATCCTATCTTAATAAATTTATAATTTAAATTCATAACTGGCAACCCTCTTCCAGCGCCTTAAAGGCCACCAAACATCATTCTTTTCCATTAACCTCTCCCAAATTATCTTTTGCACCAATACACACACTAGGGGGCTTTATAGCTGAGTGGACAGCGCTCTCGACTCGTAATCTTAGGGTCAAAGTTCGATCCCCCGGTGATGGAGCAAACGAAAATCAGCAGAGTTTCATTCATTCATGATGCTCCTCTTACCTAGCAGTACATAGAAACTTGGGAATTAGACACCTGTTACGGGCTGCTTCCTGGGTGTGTGTATGTGGATTTATTTTTTTTATTAGCTAGTAAAAATTGATTGATTCACAGTTGAGAGGCGGGCCGAAAGAGCAGAGCTCAACCCTCGCAAGAACAACTAGGTGAACACAACAAGATAAATACTAACTAACCACGATCTCGTATAATCTAATACACACGCTACCACCTCCCCCAGTACCTCCCCACCTCCCCCCACTCCCTAAATCACTCTACCTAAGTCATTAAAAATATAAAACAAATCAATTAATACACAAAAAATACTAACTATAAATAAAGGAACCAAATTTTATACATACAGCGACTCCAGCGTGGTCTAGTCGGAGGAGAACGTGTTCTCATCTGGATAGATTGCGATCGAGCCTGTCGGAACGGTTGTGTAACTGCAGGGCACAAATATTTGTGTGTGTCCTCTCCTGTAGCTGCCTCTGTTTCGACAGGTTCCCTGGATAGCTGGAATTGGCCTGGCCCTAGGAAAGTGGGGAAGGGGTGAAATCCGATGGGCCCACGGATGGATACCTTGGATCCATAGACCTAGGGTAGGTCTAATCACCTGGGATTCGAACCCACGGTGGGAATAAGGGAGGAGATTTGGGGGAGGAGGGGACACAAATGGTTCCTGGAACCAAACCTCACATAAATCCGGACACTCTCTCACACACACACACACACCCATATCCGAACATTCACAGGGACACTCACACACACACATCCATAGACTGTGATAAGGGAGACCATCTGAGGGGACACAGATGGCCTCCTGAAACCACAGATGTAACCGGACACATAATCATCCGGACACTCACAGGGACACCCACACTCACCCGGACACTCACAGTGACACTCACACTCACACACTGACACACATCCATAGACACAAACTGTGATAAGGGAGACCATCTGAGGGGACACAGATGGCCTCCTGGACCCACAGGGTCCATATCCACAGGCTCAGATCAATATTTAAATATACATATATATTTATATATATAAAATTTTTAAAGAAAATACACACACACACACACATATATATATATATATATATATATATATATATATATATATATATATATATATATATATATATATATATATATATATATATATATATATATATATATATATATATATATATATATATATATATATATATATATATATATAAACAATAAGTAAATACATGACGAACTAAAAATCGAATCATAACAATTATTAAATGAATGAAAATATAATAAAAAATAATAAATTGAATAAAAAAAATAAAAAAAATGTCAATGACACATAAAGGAATAAAAATATTTTATTCATAATTATTATAATACAATATATATATATATATATATATATATATATATATATATATATATATATATATATATATATATATATATATATATATATATATACATATTTATATATATTTATATATATATAGAGAATTTTTTTTTAACCTATAAGGGGTACCACCTGTAGTGCAAGTGTAGGGACCCATAGCCTTGGAGAAGAAAATAAAGAGTACTCAGAGAAGACCTTGTGGATCCTCACTGACCACCTTGATATTTTCTTCTCTTCTCTAATAAATATATATATATATATATATATATATATATATATATATATATATATATATATATATATATATATATATATATATATATATATATTACAATATATGGCTTGGGAACAAGATTGAATGGTCCTCAAGCCAATATGCAATTGAAAACTCCACACCCATGAAGGATTCGAACCCAGTCAGCTAGGAGGGCTCTTCATCCCAAAGAGGGGGGAACAGGGGGAGTGGTGCAGGTGAAACAGGGATGAAGAGGGGGAACAGGGGGAGTGTTGCAGGTGAAACAGGGATGAAGAGTGGGAACAGAGGGAGTGGTGCAGGTGAAACAGGCATGAAGAGGGGGAACAGGAGGAGTGGCGCAGGTGAAACAGGAATGAAGAGGGGGAACAGGGGGAGTGGCGCAGGTGAAACAGGGATGAAGAGGCGGAACAGGGGGAGAGGTGCAGGTGAAACAGGGATGAAGAGGGGGAACAGGGGGAGTGGTGCAGGTGAAACAGGGATGAAGAGGGGGAACAGGGGGAGTGGTGCAGGTGAAACTGGGATGAAGAGGGGGGGGCAGGGGGAGTGGTGCAGGTGAAACAGGGATGATGAGGTGGAACAAGGGGAGTTGTCCAGGTGAAAAAGGGATGAAGTGGGAGTGAAGGAGGTGCAGGAAGGGGGGCAGAGAGTATGATGTAGGAGGGAGGACGATGGGAAGGGATGGCGGCGGGAGGGAAGACTACATGATGGGTAAGAAGGGAAGGTGAGTGAACGAAGGGAAGGACTAGCAACGGGAGGGAGGAAAAACAGAGTGTCGGCGAGGAAAAAAGGGCGAGAGTGAGAAGCGGCGGAAGGAATGAGAACGAAGGGATGGATCTGCGGCGAGAGGGAAGACGATGGGAAGGCCGGGATGGGATAGGAGCGGGAGTGGGAAGGGCAGAAAGATGGAGGATGAGCAGGTTTATGAGAGGGAGGAAAAGGGAAGGAGAAGGTGCCAGAACGAGAGGAGGGAGTTTGGTAGTAAAATAGGAGAGGGAGTGGGGAGGGTGTTGATAGATGGTTATGATAAATGTATAGATTAATGGAAAATTTATATAGGTAGATAGATGGATGGATATATTGATTGCTAAATATATATATTGGCGGATAGACGGATGCATAGATGAGTTGATGGACGGAAAGACAGATGACTATATGGATGGATAGAAAGATGAGTTGATGGACGGATACATGGATAGATAGATGTATATAATGATAAATGGTTGTTTTATGGGAAGATAGATTGATGGATTGACAGATATAAGTAGATAGATAGATGGATACATTGATGGATACATTTGTGCTAGGTGAACAGTCGAATCAGGTTAAAGAATATCTTTCGATTTGCTATTGCATCAACCGGGATTCGATCGGGGACCATTAGGATTATAACCATCGAACTCACTCCATTTAGACGCTACGCCTCCAGTTTGTGTGTGTGTGTGTGTGTGTGTGTGTGTGTGTGTGTGTGTGTGTGTGTGTGTGTGTGTGTATGTGTGTGTGTGTGTGTGTGTTTGTGTGTTTGTTAGTTAGAGAGAAATAGATGTAGTAGATATAAAAGAGGATAAATACAGTTATTTGATAGGCGGGGTCCAAGAGCTAATAACTCGATTCTGCAGATACATATAGTAAATAAAAGGATAAAACACACACACACACACACACACACACACACACACACACACTAGTTGATAATGGACCGTTTTGTGTTCGTATCCATGTGTACTATTGTCATGACCGACAGACACGTGAAGCTATATGTGTTTATTTGTACCTGTAATTAAACTGACATGTGTACGGTAATTATCTTATGTGTCCATTTTAAAGGTACATATTAGTGAATGTTTATTTATGTAAATTGATTGACATATGTACGTATGCGCGCGTTTAGTGATACTGTAATTTATAGGGTTAACATGTATACGTTTGAATGACATAGTTTCCCATTAATGTCACATTTTTTGTTACTGTTTCGCTGTTCACTCTCCCTCTCTGACCCCCGTCGACTAATTGTGCTCACGTGTGTTTGTTCAAGGTACGGTAACCATTGGCTTTTTACCCAATAATTTGCAACTATTTGCAAACAAACATTTCTAAAGAACATCTATGTTTCTGATAAATATTCTTTTTCCTAACATACATGTAAATCACACAGTACCTAACCGCAGTCAGAAACACTTTTCTTACTATCTCTCACAACGGCTTTTGCATATATATCCTATCTTAATAAATTTATAATTTAAATTCATAACTGGCAACCCTCTTCCAGCGCCTTAAAGGCCACCAAACATCATTCTTTTCCATTAACCTCTCCCAAATTATCTTTTGCACCAATACACACACTAGGGGGCTTTATAGCTGAGTGGACAGCGCTCTCGACTCGTAATCTTAGGGTCAAAGTTCGATCCCCCGGTGATGGAGCAAACGAAAATCAGCAGAGTTTCATTCATTCATGATGCTCCTCTTACCTAGCAGTACATAGAAACTTGGGAATTAGACACCTGTTACGGGCTGCTTCCTGGGTGTGTGTATGTGGAATTTTTTTTTATTAGCTAGTAAAAATTGATTGATTCACAGTTGAGAGGCGGGCCGAAAGAGCAGAGCTCAACCCTCGCAAGAACAACTAGGTGAACACAACAAGATAAATACTAACTAACCACGATCTCGTATAATCTAATACACACGCTACCACCTCCCCCAGTACCTCCCCACCTCCCCCCACTCCCTAAATCACTCTACCTAAATCATTAAAAATATAAAACAAATCAATTAATACACAAAAAATACTAACTATAAATAAAGGAACCAAATTTTATACATACAGCGACTCCAGCGTGGTCTAGTCGGAGGAGAACGTGTTCTCATCTGGATAGATTGCGATCGAGCCTGTCGGAACGGTTGTGTAACTGCAGGGCACAAATATTTGTGTGTGTCCTCTCCTGTAGCTGCCTCTGTTTCGACAGGTTCCCTGGATAGCTGGAATTGGCCTGGCCCTAGGAAAGTGGGGAAGGGGTGAAATCCGTTGGGCCCACGGATGGATACCTTGGATCCATAGACCTAGGGTAGGTCTAATCACCTGGGATTCGAACCCACGGTGGGAATAAGGGAGGAGATTTGGGGGAGGAGGGGACACAAATGGTTCCTGGAACCAAACCTCACATAAATCCGGACACTCTCTCACACACACACACACACCCATATCCGAACATTCACAGGGACACTCACACACACACATCCATAGACTGTGATAAGGGAGACCATCTGAGGGGACACAGATGGCCTCCTGAAACCACAGATGTAACCGGACACATAATCATCCGGACACTCACAGGGACACCCACACTCACCTGGACACTCACAGTGACACTCACACTCACACACTGACACACATCCATAGACACAAACTGTGATAAGGGAGACCATCTGAGGGGACACAGATGGCCTCCTGGACCCACAGGGTCCATATCCACAGGCTCAGATCAATATTTAAATATACATATATATTTATATATATAAAATTTTTAAAGAAAATACACACACACACACACATATATATATATATATATATATATATATATATATATATATATATATATATATATATAAATATATAAACAATAAGTAAATACATGACGAACTAAAAATCGAATCATAACAATTATTAAATGAATGAAAATATAATGAAAAATAATAAATTGAATAAAAAAAATAAAAAAAATGTCAATGACACATAAAGGAATAAAAATATTTTATTCATAATTATTATAATACAATATATATATATATATATATATATATATATATATATATATATATATATATTTATATATATTTATATATATATAGAGAATTTTTTTTTAACCTATAAGGGGTACCACCTGTAGTGCAAGTGTAGGGACCCATAGCCTTGGAGAAGAAAATAAAGAGTACTCAGAGAAGACCTTGTGGATCCTCACTCACCACCTTGATATTTTCTTCTCTTCTCTAATAAATATATATATATATATATATATATATATATATATATATATATATATATATATATATATATATATATATATATATATATATATTACAATATATGGCTTGGGAACAAGATTGAATGGTCCTCAAGCCAATATGCAATTGAAAACTCCACACCCATGAAGGATTCGAACCCAGTCAGCTAGGAGGGCTCTTCATCCCAAAGAGGGGGGAACAGGGGGAGTGGTGCAGGTGAAACAGGGATGAAGAGGGGGAACAGGGGGAGTGTTGCAGGTGAAACAGGGATGAAGAGGGGGAACAGAGGGAGTGGTGCAGGTGAAACAGGCATGAGGAGGGGGAACAGGAGGAGTGGCGCAGGTGAAACAGGAATGAAGAGGGGGAACAGGGGGAGTGGCGCAGGTGAAACAGGGATGAAGAGGCGGAACAGGGGGAGAGGTGCAGGTGAAACAGGGATGAAGAGGGGGAACAGGGGGAGTGGTGCAGGTGAAACAGGGATGAAGAGGGGGAACAGGGGGAGTGGTGCAGGTGAAACTGGGATGAAGAGGGGGGAACAGGGGGAGTGGTGCAGGTGAAACAGGATGATGAGGTGGAACAAGGGGAGTTGTCCAGGTGAAAAAGGGATGAAGTGGGAGTGAAGGAGGTGCAGGAAGGGGGGCAGAGAGTATGATGTAGGAGGGAGGGAGGACGATGGGAAGGGATGGCGGCGGGAGGGAAGACTACATGATGGGTAAGAAGGGAAGGTGAGTGAACGAAGGGAAGGACTAGCAACGGGAGGGAGGAAAAACAGAGTGACGGCGAGGAAAAAAGGGCGAGAGTGAGAAGCGGCGGAAGGAATGAGAACGAAGGGATGGATCTGCGGCGAGAGGGAAGACGATGGGAAGGCCGGGATGGGATAGGGGCGGGAGTGGGAAGGGCAGAAAGATGGAGGATGAGCAGGTTTATGAGAGGGAGGAAAAGGGAAGGAGAAGGTGCCAGAACGAGAGGAGGGAGTTTGGTAGTAAAATAGGAGAGGGAGTGGGGAGGGTGTTGATAGATGGTTATGATAAATGTATAGATTAATGGAAAATTTATATATGTAGATAGATGGATGGATATATTGATTGCTAAATATATATATTGGCGGATAGACGGATGCATAGATGAGTTGATGGACGGAAAGACAGATGACTATATGGATGGATAGAAAGATGAGTTGATGGACGGATACATGGATAGATAGATGTATATAATGATAAATGGTTGTTTTATGGGAAGATAGATTGATGGATTGACAGATATAAGTAGATAGATAGATGGATACATTGATGGATACATTTGTGCTAGGTGAACAGTCGAATCAGGTTAAAGAATATCTTTCGATTTGCTATTGCATCAACCGGGATTCGATCGGGGACCATTAGGATTATAACCATCGAACTCACTCCATTTAGACGCTACGCCTCCAGTTTGTGTGTGTGTGTGTGTGTGTGTGTGTGTGTGTGTGTGTGTGTGTGTGTGTGTGTGTGTGTGTGTGTGTGTGTATGTGTGTGTGTGTGTGTGTGTTTGTGTGTTTGTTAGTTAGAGAGAAATAGATGTAGTAGATATAAAAGAGGATAAATACAGTTATTTGATAGGCGGGGTCCAAGAGCTAATAACTCGATTCTGCAGATACATATAGTAAATAAAAGGATAAAACACACACACACACACACACACACACAACACTAGTTGATAATGGACCGTTTTGTGTTCGTATCCATGTGTACTATTGTCATGACCGACAGACACGTGAAGCTATATGTGTTTATTTGTACCTGTAATTAAACTGACATGTGTACGGTAATTATCTGTATGTGTCCATTTTAAAGGTACATATTAGTGAATGTTTATTTATGTAAATTGATTGACATATGTACGTATGCGCGCGTTTAGTGATACTGTAATTTATAGGGTTAACATGTATACGTTTGAATGACATAGTTTCCCATTAATGTCACATTTTTTGTTACTGTTTCGCTGTTCACTCTCCCTCTCTGACCCCCGTCGACTAATTGTGCTCACGGGTGTTTGTTCAAGGTACGGTAACCATTGGCTTTTTACCCAATAATTTGCAACTATTTGCAAACAAACATTTCTAAAGAACATCTATGTTTCTGATAAATATTCTTTTTCCTAACATACATGTAAATCACACAGTACCTAACCGCAGTCAGAAACACTTTTCTTACTATCTCTCACAACGGCTTTTGCATATATATCCTATCTTAATAAATTTATAATTTAAATTCATAACTGGCAACCCTCTTCCAGCGCCTTAAAGGCCACCAAACATCATTCTTTTCCATTAACCTCTCCCAAATTATCTTTTGCACCAATACACACACTAGGGGGCTTTATAGCTGAGTGGACAGCGCTCTCGACTCGTAATCTTAGGGTCAAAGTTCGATCCCCCGGTGATGGAGCAAACGAAAATCAGCAGAGTTTCATTCATTCATGATGCTCCTCTTACCTAGCAGTACATAGAAACTTGGGAATTAGACACCTGTTACGGGCTGCTTCCTGGGTGTGTGTATGTGGAATTTTTTTTTTATTAGCTAGTAAAAATTGATTGATTCACAGTTGAGAGGCGGGCCGAAAGAGCAGAGCTCAACCCTCGCAAGAACAACTAGGTGAACACAACAAGATAAATACTAACTAACCACGATCTCGTATAATCTAATACACACGCTACCACCTCCCCCAGTACCTCCCCACCTCCCCCCACTCCCTAAATCACTCTACCTAAGTCATTAAAAATATAAAACAAATCAATTAATACACAAAAAATACTAACTATAAATAAAGGAACCAAATTTTATACATACAGCGACTCCAGCGTGGTCTAGTCGGAGGAGAACGTGTTCTCATCTGGATAGATTGCGATCGAGCCTGTCGGAACGGTTGTGTAACTGCAGGGCACAAATATTTGTGTGTGTCCTCTCCTGTAGCTGCCTCTGTTTCGACAGGTTCCCTGGATAGCTGGAATTGGCCTGGCCCTAGGAAAGTGGGAAGGGGTGAAATCCGTTGGGCCCACGGATGGATACCTTGGATCCATAGACCTAGGGTAGGTCTAATCACCTGGGATTCGAACCCACGGTGGGAATAAGGGAGGAGATTTGGGGGAGGAGGGGACACAAATGGTTCCTGGAACCAAACCTCACATAAATCCGGACACTCTCTCACACACACACACACACCCATATCCGAACATTCACAGGGACACTCACACACACACATCCATAGACTGTGATAAGGGAGACCATCTGAGGGGACACAGATGGCCTCCTGAAACCACAGATGTAACCGGACACATAATCATCCGGACACTCACAGGGACACCCACACTCACCTGGACACTCACAGTGACACTCACACTCACACACTGACACACATCCATAGACACAAACTGTGATAAGGGAGACCATCTGAGGGGACACAGATGGCCTCCTGGACCCACAGGGTCCATATCCACAGGCTCAGATCAATATTTAAATATACATATATATTTATATATATAAAATTTTTAAAGAAAATACACACACACACACACACACATATATATATATATATATATATATATATATATATATATATATATATATATATATATATATATATATATATATATATAAACAATAAGTAAATACATGACGAACTAAAAATCGAATCATAACAATTATTAAATGAATGAAAATATAATAAAAAATAATAAATTGAATAAAAAAAATAAAAAAAATGTCAATGACACATAAAGGAATAAAAATATTTTATTCATAATTATTTTAATACAATATATATATATATATATATATATATATATATATATATATATATATATATATATATATATATATATTTATATATATTTATATATATATAGAGAATTTTTTTTTAACCTATAAGGGGTACCACCTGTAGTGCAAGTGTAGGGACCCATAGCCTTGGAGAAGAAAATAAAGAGTACTCAGAGAAGACCTTGTGGATCCTCACTGACCACCTTGATATTTTCTTCTCTTCTCTAATATATATATATATATATATATATATATATATATATATATATATATATATATATATATATATATTACAATATATGGCTTGGGAACAAGATTGAATGGTCCTCAAGCCAATATGCAATTGAAAACTCCACACCCATGAAGGATTCGAACCCAGTCAGCTAGGAGGGCTCTTCATCCCAAAGAGGGGGGAACAGGGGGAGTGGTTGCAGGTGAAACAGGGATGAAGAGGGGGAACAGGGGGAGTGTTTGCAGGTGAAACAGGGATGAAGAGGGGGAACATAGGGAGTGGTGCAGGTGAAACAGGCATGAGGAGGGGGAACAGGAGGAGTGGCGCAGGTGAAACAGGAATGAAGAGGGGGAACAGGGGAGTGGCGCAGGTGAAACAGGGATGAAGAGGCGGAACAGGGGGAGAGGTGCAGGTGAAACAGGGATGAAGAGCGGGAACAGGGGGAGTGGTGCAGGTGAAACAGGGATGAAGAGGGGGAACCAGGGGGAGTGGTGCAGGTGAAACTGGGATGAAGATGGGGGAAGAGGGGGAGTGGTGCAGGTGAAACAGGGATGATGAGGTGGAACAAGGGGAGTTGTCCAGGTGAAAAAGGGATGAAGTGGAGTGAAGGAGGGTGCAGGAAGGGGGGCAGAGAGTATGATGTAGGAGGGAGGGAGGACGATGGGAAGGATGGCGGCGGGAGGGAAGACTACATGATGGGTAAGAAGGGAATGGTGAGTGAACGAAGGGAAGGACTAGCAACGGGAGGGAGGAAAAACAGAGTGACGGCGAGGAAAAAAGGGCGAGAGTGAGAAGCGGCGGAAAGGAATGAGAACGAAGGGATGGATCTGCGGCGAGAGGGAAGACGATGGGAAGGCCGGGATGGGATAGGGGCGGGAGTGGGAAGGGCAGAAAGATGGAGGATGAGCAGGTTTATGAGAGGGAGGAAAAAGGGAAGGAGAAGGTGCCAGAACGAGAGGAGGGAGTTGGTAGTAAAATAGAAGAGGGAGTGGGGAGGGTGTTGATAGATGGTTATGATAAATGTATAGATTAATGGAAAATTTATATAGGTAGATAGATGGATGGATATATTGATTGCTAAATATATATATTGGCGGATAGACGGATGCATAGATGAGTTGATGGACGGAAAGACAGATGACTATATGGATGGATAGAAAGATGAGTTGATGGACGGATACATGGATAGATAGATGTATATAATGATAAATGGTTGTTTTATGGGAAGATAGATTGATGGATTGACAGATATAAGTAGATAGATAGATGGATACATTGATGGATACATTTGTGCTAGGTGAACAGTCGAATCAGGTTAAAGAATATCTTTCGATTTGCTATTGCATCAACCGGGATTCGATCGGGGACCATTAGGATTATAACCATCGAACTCACTCCATTTAGACGCTACGCCTCCAGTTTGTGTGTGTGTGTGTGTGTGTGTGTGTGTGTGTGTGTGTGTGTGTGTGTGTGTGTGTGTATGTGTGTGTGTGTGTGTGTGTTTGTGTGTTTGTTAGTTAGAGAGAAATAGATGTAGTAGATATAAAAGAGGATAAATACAGTTATTTGATAGGCGGGGTCCAAGAGCTAATAACTCGATTCTGCAGATACATATAGTAAATAAAAGGATAAAACACACACACACACACACACACACACACACATAGTTGATAATGGACCGTTTTGTGTTCGTATCCATGTGTACTATTGTCATGACCGACAGACACGTGAAGCTATATGTGTTTATTTGTACCTGTAATTAAACTGACATGTGTACGGTAATTATCTGTATGTGTCCATTTTAAAGGTACATATTAGTGAATGTTTATTTATGTAAATTGATTGACATATGTACGTATGCGCGCGTTTAGTGATACTGTAATTTATAGGGTTAACATGTATACGTTTGAATGACATAGTTTCCCATTAATGTCACATTTTTTGTTACTGTTTCGCTGTTCACTCTCCCTCTCTGACCCCCGTCGACTAATTGTGCTCACGTGTGTTTGTTCAAGGTACGGTAACCATTGGCTTTTTACCCAATAATTTGCAACTATTTGCAAACAAACATTTCTAAAGAACATCTATGTTTCTGATAAATATTCTTTTTCCTAACATACATGTAAATCACACAGTACCTAACCTCAGTCAGAAACACTTTTCTTACTATCTCTCACAACGGCTTTTGCATATATATCCTATCTTAATAAATTTATAATTTAAATTCATAACTGGCAACCCTCTTCCAGCGCCTTAAAGGCCACCAAACATCATTCTTTTCCATTAACCTCTCCCAAATTATCTTTTGCACCAATACACACACTAGGGGGCTTTATAGCTGAGTGGACAGCGCTCTCGACTCGTAATCTTAGGGTCAAAGTTCGATCCCCCGGTGATGGAGCAAACGAAAATCAGCAGAGTTTCATTCATTCATGATGCTCCTCTTACCTAGCAGTACATAGGTACTTGGGAATTAGACACCTGTTACGGGCTGCTTCCTGGGTGTGTGTATGTGGAATTTTTTTTTTATTAGCTAGTAAAAATTGATTGATTCACAGTTGAGAGGCGGGCCGAAAGAGCAGAGCTCAACCCTCGCAAGAACAACTAGGTGAACACAACAAGATAAATACTAACTAACCACGATCTCGTATAATCTAATACACACGCTACCACCTCCCCCAGTACCTCCCCACCTCCCCCCACTCCCTAAATCACTCTACCTAAGTCATTAAAAATATAAAACAAATCAATTAATACACAAAAAATACTAACTATAAATAAAGGAACCAAATTTTATACATACAGCGACTCCAGCGTGGTCTAGTCGGAGGAGAACGTGTTCTCATCTGGATAGATTGCGATCGAGCCTGTCGGAACGGTTGTGTAACTGCAGGGCACAAATATTTGTGTGTGTCCTCTCCTGTAGCTGCCTCTGTTTCGACAGGTTCCCTGGATAGCTGGAATTGGCCTGGCCCTAGGAAAGTGGGGAAGGGGTGAAATCCGTTGGGCCCACGGATGGATACCTTGGATCCATAGACCTAGGGTAGGTCTAATCACCTGGGATTCGAACCCACGGTGGGAATAAGGGAGGAGATTTGGGGGAGGAGGGG
This sequence comes from Procambarus clarkii, assembly GCF_040958095.1. Lineage (NCBI taxonomy): Eukaryota > Metazoa > Arthropoda > Malacostraca > Decapoda > Cambaridae > Procambarus > Procambarus clarkii. Next base: position 3,802,615 of record NC_091150.1, on the reverse strand, counting down.
ACACAAATGGTTCCTGGAACCAAACCTCACATAAATCCGGACACTCTCTCACACACACACACACACATATCCGAACATTCACAGGGACACTCACACACACACATCCATAGACTGTGATAAGGGAGACCATCTGAGGGGACACAGATGGCCTCCTGAAACCACAGATGTAACCGGACACATAATCATCCGGACACTCACAGGGACACCCACACTCACCCGGACACTCACAGTGACACTCACACTCACACACTGACACACATCCATAGACACAAACTGTGATAAGGGAGACCATCTGAGGGGACACAGATGGCCTCCTGGACCCACAGGGTCCATATCCACAGGCTCAGATCAATATTTAAATATACATATATATTTATATATATAAAATTTTTAAAGAAAATACACACACACACACATATATATATATATATATATATATATATATATATATATATATATATATATATATATATATATATATATATATATATATATATATATATATATATAAATATATAAACAATAAGTAAATACATGACGAACTAAAAATCGAATCATAACAATTATTAAATGAATGAAAATATAATAAAAAATAATAAATTGAATAAAAAATAAAAAAAATGTCAATGACACATAAAGGAATAAAAATATTTTATTCATAATTATAATACAATATATATATATATATATATATATATATATATATATATATATATATATATATATATATATATATATATATATATATATATATTATATATATATTTATATATATATAGAGAATTTTTTTTAACCTATAAGGGGTACCACCTGTAGTGCAAGTGTAGGGACCCATAGCCTTGGAGAAGAAAATAAAGAGTACTCAGAGAAGACCTTGTGGATCCTCACTGACCACCTTGATATTTTCTTCTCTTCTCTAATAAATATATATATATATATATATATATATATATATATATATATATATATATATATATATATATATATATATATATATTACAATATATGGCTTGGGAACAAGATTGAATGGTCCTCAAGCCAATATGCAATTGAAAACTCCACACCCATGAAGGATTCGAACCCAGACAGCTAGGAGGGCTCTTCATCCCAAAGAGGGGGGAACAGGGGGAGTGGTGCAGGTGAAACAGGGATGAAGAGGGGGAACAGGGGGAGTGTTGCAGGTGAAACAGGGATGAAGAGGGGGAACAGAGGGAGTGGTGCAGGTGAAACAGGCATGAGGAGGGGGAACAGGAGGAGTGGCGCAGGTGAAACAGGAATGAAGAGGGGGAACAGGGGGAGTGGCGCAGGTGAAACAGGGATGAAGAGGCGGAACAGGGGGAGAGGTGCAGGTGAAACAGGGATGAAGAGGGGGAACAGGGGGAGTGGTGCAGGTGAAACAGGGATGAAGAGGGGGAACAGGGGGAGTGGTGCAGGTGAAACTGGGATGAAGAGGGGGGAACAGGGGGAGTGGTGCAGGTGAAACAGGGATGAAGAGGTGGAACAAGGGGAGTTGTACAGGTGA
>NC_091150.1:3755853-3790853 GCF_040958095.1 Procambarus clarkii | reverse complement strand
CCATCAATCTATCTTCCCATTAAACAACCATTTATCATTATATACATCTATCTATCCATGTATCCGTCCATCAACTCATCTTTCTATCCATCCATATAGTCATCTGTCTTTCCGTCCATCAACTCATCTATGCATCCGTCTATCCGCCAATATATATATTTAGCAATCAATATATCCATCCATCTATCTACCTATATAAATTTTCCATTAATCTATCCATTTATCATAACCATCTATCAACACCCTCCCCACTCCCTCTCCTATTTTACTACCAAACTCCCTCCTCTCGTTCTGGCACCTTCTCCTTCCCTTTTCCTCCCTCTCATAAACCTGCTCATCCTCCATCTTTCTGCCCTTCCCACTCCCGCCCCTATCCCATCCCGGCCTTCCCATCGTCTTCCCTCTCGCCGCAGATCCATCCCTTCGTTCTCATTCCTTCCGCCGCTTCTCACTCTCGCCCTTCCCTCTGTTTTTCCTCCCTCCCGTTGCTAGTCCTTCCCTTCGTTCACTCACCTTCCCTTCTTACCCATCATGTAGTCTTCCCTCCCGCCGCCATCCCTTCCCATCGTCCTCCCTCCCTCCTACATCATACTCTCTGCCCCCCTTCCTGCACCTCCTTCACTCCCACTTCATCCCTTTTTCACCTGTACAACTCCCCTTGTACCACCTCTTTATCCCTGTTTCACCTGCACCACTCCCCCTGTTCCCCCCTCTTCATCCCAGTTTCACCTGCACCACTCCCCCTGTTCCCCCTCTTCATCCCTGTTTCACCTGCACCACTCCCCTTGTTCCCCCTCTTCATCCCTGTTTCACCTGCACCTCTCCCCCTGTTCCGCCTCTTCATCCCTGTTTCACCTGCGCCACTCCCCCTGTTTCCCCTCTTCATTCCTGTTTCTCCTGCGCCACTCCTCTTGTTCCCCTCCTCATGCCTGTTTCACCTGCACCACTCCCTCTGTTCCCCCTCTTCATCCCTGTTTCACCTGCAACACTCCCCCTGTTCCCCCTCTTCATCCCTGTTTCACCTGCACCACTCCCCCTGTTCCCCCCTCTTTGGGATGAAGAGCCCTCCTAGCTGTCTGGGTTCGAATCCTTCATGGGTGTGGAGTTTTCAATTGCATATTGGCTTGAGGACCATTCAATCTTGTTCCCAAGCCATATATTGTAATATATATATATATATATATACTCCCTTGAGTGTGTAGAAGGGAGTGTACTCCCTTCCCTATATATATATATATATATATATATATATATATATATATATATATATATATATATATATATATATATATATATATATATATATATATATATATATATATATATATATATATATATTTATTAGAGAAGAGAAGAAAATATCAAGGTGGTCAGTGAGGATCCACAAGGTCTTCTCTGAGTACTCTTTATTTTCTTCTCCAAGGCTATGGGTCCCTACACTTGCACTACAGGTGGTACCCCTTATAGGTTAAAAAAAAATCTCTATATATATATAAATATATATAAATATATATATATATATATATATATATATATATATATATATATATATATATATATATATATATATATATATATATATATATATATATATATATATATATATATATATATATTGTATTATAATAATTATGAATAAAATATTTTTATTCCTTTATGTGTCATTGACATTTTTTTTATTTTTTTTTTTCAATTTATTATTTTTTATTATATTTTCATTCATTTAATAATTGTTATGATTCGATTTTTAGTTCGTCATGTATTTACTTATTGTTTATATATTTATATATACATATATATATATATATATATATATATATATATATATATATATATATATATATATATATATATATATATATATATATATATATATATATATATATATATGTGTGTGTGTGTGTGTGTGTATTTTCTTTAAAAATTTTATATATATAAATATATATGTATATTTAAATATTGATCTGAGCCTGTGGATATGGACCCTGTTGGTCCAGGAGGCCATCTGTGTCCCCTCAGATGGTCTCCCTTATCGCAGTTTGTGTCTATGGATGTGTATCAGTGTGTGAGTGTGAGTGTCACTGTGAGTGTCCGGGTGAGTGTTGGTGTCCCTGTGAGTGTCCGGATGATTATGTGTCCGGTTACATCTGTGGTTTCAGGAGGCCATCTGTGTCCCCTCAGATGGTCTACCTTATCACAGTCTATGGATGTGTGTGTGTGAGTGTCCCTGTGAATGTTCGGATATGGGTGTGTGTGTGTGTGTGTGTGAGTGTCCGGATTTATGTGAGGTTTGGTTCCAGGAACCATTTGTGTCCCCTCCTCCCCCAAATCTCCTCCCTTATTCCCACCGTGGGTTCGAATCCCAGGTGATTAGACCTACCCTAGGTCTATGGATCCAAGGTATCCATCCGTGGGCCCAACGGATTTCACCCCTTCCCCACTTTCCTAGGGCCAGGCCAATTCCAGCTATCCAGGGAACCTGTCGAAACAGAGGCAGCTACAGGAGGGGACACACACAAATATTTGTGCCCTGCAGTTACACAACCGTTCCGACAGGCTCGATCGCATTCTATCCAGATGAGAACACGTTCTCCTCCGACTAGACCACGCTGGAGTCGCTGTATGTATAAAATTTGGTTCCTTTATTTATAGTTAGTATTTTTTGTGTATTAATTGATTTGTTTTATATTTTTAATGACTTAGGTAGAGTGATTTAGGGAGTGGGGGGAGGTGGGGAGGTACTGGGGGAGGTGGTAGCGTGTGTAGTAGATTATACGAGATCGTGGTTAGTTAGTATTTATCTTGTTGTGTTCACCTAGTTGTTCTTGCGAGGGTTGAGCTCTGCTCTTTCGGCCCGCCTCTCAACTGTGAATCAATCAATTTTTACTAGCTAATAAAAAAAAAATCCACATACACACACCCAGGAAGCAGCCCGTAACAGGTGTCTAATCCCCAAGTACCTATGTACTGCTAGGTAAGAGGAGCATCATGAATGAATGAAACTCTGCTGATTTTCGTTTGCTCCATCACCGGGGGATCGAACTTTGACCCTAGGATTACGAGTCGAGAGCGCTGTCCACTCAGCTATAAAGCCCCCTAGTGTGTGTATTGGTGCAAAAGATAATTTGGGAGAGGTTAATGGAAAAGAATGATGTTTGGTGGCCTTTAAGGCGCTGGAAGAGGGTTGCCAGTTATGAATTTAAATTATAAATTTATTAAGATAGGATATATATGCAAAAGCCGTTGTGAGAGATAGTAAGAAAAGTGTTTCTGACTGAGGTTAGGTACTGTGTGATTTACATGTATGTTAGGAAAAAGAATATTTATCAGAAACATAGATGTTCTTTAGAAATTTTTGTTTGCAAATAGTTGCAAATTATTGGGTAAAAAGCCAATGGTTACCTTACCTTGAACAAACACACGTGAGCACAATTAGTCGACGGGGGTCAGAGAGGGAGAGTGAACAGCGAAACAGTAACAAAAAATGTGACATTAATGGGAAACTATGTCATTCAAACGTATACATGTTAACCATATAAATTACAGTATCACTAAACGCGCGCATACGTACATATGTCAATCAATTTACATAAATAAACATTCACTAATATGTACCTTTAAAATGGACACATAAGATAATTACCGTACACATGTCAGTTTAATTACAGGTACAAATAAACACATATAGCTTCACGTGTCTGTCGGTCATGACAATAGTACACATGGATACGAACACAAAACAGTTCATTATCAACTAGTGTGTGTGTGTGTGTGTGTGTGTGTGTGTTTTATCCTTTTATTTACTATATGTATCTGCAGAATCGAGTTATTAGCTCTTGGACCCCGCCTATCAAATAACTGTATTTATCCTCTTTTATATCTACTACATCTATTTCTCTCTAACTAACAAACACACAAACACACACACACACACACACACATACACACACACACACACACACACACACACACACACACACACACACACACAAACTGGAGGCGTAGCGTCTAAATGGAGTGAGTTCGATGGTTATAATCCTAATGGTCCCCGATCGAATCCCGGTTGATGCAATAGCAAATCGAAAGATATTCTTTAACCTGATTCGACTGTTCACCTAGCACAAATGTATCCATCAATGTATCCATCTATCTATCTACTTATATCTGTCAATCCATCAATCTATCTTCCCATTAAAACAACCATTTATCATTATATACATCTATCTATCCATGTATCCGTCCATCAACTCATCTTTCTATCCATCCATATAGTCATCTGTCTTTCCGTCCATCAACTCATCTATGCATCCGTCTATCCGCCAATATATATATTTAGCAATCAATATATCCATCCATCTATCTACCTATATAAATTTTCCATTAATCTATCCATTTATCATAACCATCTATCAACACCCTCCCCACTCCCTCTCCTATTTTACTACCAAACTCCCTCCTCTCGTTCTGGCACCTTCTCCTTCCCTTTTCCTCCCTCTCATAAACCTGCTCATCCTCCATCTTTCTGCCCTTCCCACTCCCGCCCCTATCCCATCCCGGCCTTCCCATCGTCTTCCCTCTCGCCGCAGATCCATCCCTTCGTTCTCATTCCTTCCGCCGCTTCTCACTCTCGCCCTTCCCTCTGTTTTTCCTCCCTCCCGTTGCTAGTCCTTCCCTTCGTTCACTCACCTTCCCTTCTTACCCATCATGTAGTCTTCCCTCCCGCCGCCATCCCTTCCCATCGTCCTCCCTCCCTCCTACATCATACTCTCTGCCCCCCTTCCTGCACCTCCTTCACTCCCACTTCATCCCTTTTTCACCTGTACAACTCCCCTTGTACCACCTCTTCATCCCTGTTTCACCTGCACCACTCCCCCTGTTCCCCCCTCTTCATCCCAGTTTCACCTGCACCACTCCCCCTGTTCCCCCTCTTCATCCCTGTTTCACCTGCACCACTCCCCTTGTTCCCCCTCTTCATCCCTGTTTCACCTGCACCTCTCCCCCTGTTCCGCCTCTTCATCCCTGTTTCACCTGCGCCACTCCCCCTGTTCCCCCTCTTCATTCCTGTTTCACCTGCGCCACTCCTCCTGTTCCCCCTCCTCATGCCTGTTTCACCTGCACCACTCCCTCTGTTCCCCCTCTTCTTCCCTGTTTCACCTGCAACACTCCCCCTGTTCCCCCTCTTCATCCCTGTTTCACCTGCACCACTCCCCCTGTTCCCCCCTCTTTGGGATGAAGAGCCCTCCTAGCTGTCTGGGTTCGAATCCTTCATGGGTGTGGAGTTTTCAATTGCATATTGGCTTGAGGACCATTCAATCTTGTTCCCAAGCCATATATTGTAATATATGTATATATATATACATATATATATATATATATATATATATATATATATATATATATATATATATATATATATATATATATTTATTAGAGAAGAGAAGAAAATATCAAGGTGGTCAGTGAGGATCCACAAGGTCTTCTCTGAGTACTCTTTATTTTCTTCTCCAAGGCTATGGGTCCCTACACTTGCACTACAGGTGGTACCCCTTATAGGTTAAAAAAAATCTCTATATATATATAAATATATATAAATATATATATATATATATATATATATATATATATATATATATATATATATATATATATATATATTGTATTATAATAATTATGAATAAAATATTTTTATTCCTTTATGTGTCATTGACATTTTTTTATTTTTTTTATTCAATTTATTATTTTTTATTATATTTTCATTCATTTATAAATTGTTATGATTCAATTTTTAGTTCGTCATGTATTTACTTATTGTTTATATATTTATATATACATACATATATATATATATATATATATATATATATATATATATATATATATATATATATATATATATATATATATATATATATATATATATATATATATGTGTGTGTGTGTATTTTCTTTAAAAATTTTATATATATAAATAAATATGTATATTTAAATATTGATCTGAGCCTGTGGATATGGACCCTGTGGGTCCAGGAGGCCATCTGTGTCCCCTCAGATGGTCTCCCTTATCACAGTTTGTGTCTATGGATGTGTATCAGTGTGTGAGTGTGAGTGTCACTGTGAGTGTCCGGGTGAGTGTGGGTGTCCCTGTGAGTGTCCGGATGATTATGTGTCCGGTTACATCTGTGGTTTCAGGAGGCCGTCTGTGTCCCCTCAGATGGTCAACCTTATCACAGTCTATGGATGTGTGTGTGTGAGTGTCCCTGTGAATGTTCGGATATGGGTGTGTACTCACCTCACCTAATTGTGCTTGCGGGGGTTGAGCTCTGGCTCTTTGGTCCCGCCTCTCAACCGTCAATCAACTGGTGTACAGATTCCTGAGCCTATTGGGCTCTATCATATCTACATTTGAAACTGTGAATGGAGTCAGCCTCCACCACATCACTTCCTAATGCATTCCATTTGCTAACTACTCTGACACTGAAAAAGTTCTTTCTAACGTCTCTGTGGCTCATTTGGGTACTCAGCTTCCACCTGTGTCCCCTTGTTCGCGTCCCACCAGTGTTGAAAAGTTCGTCCTTGTTTACCCGGTCGATTCCCCTGAGGATTTTGTAGGTTGTGATCATGTCCCCCCTTACTCTTCTGTCTTCCAGTGTCGTGAGGTGCATTTCCCGCACCCTTTCCTCATAACTCATGCCTCTTAGTTCTGGGACTAGTCTAGTAGCATACCTTTGGACTTTTTCCAGCTTCGTCTTGTGCTTGACAAGGTACGGGCTCCATGCTGGGGCCGCATACTCCAGGATTGGTCTCACATATGTGGTGTACAAGATTCTGAATGATTCCTTACACAGGTTCATGAACGCCGTTCTGATGTTAGCCAGCCTCGCATATGCCGCAGACGTTATTCTCTTTATGTGGGCTTCAGGAGACAGGTTTGGTGTGATATCAACTCCTAGATCTTTCTCTCTGTCTGTTTCATTAAGTACTTCATCTCCTATTCTGTATCCTGTGCCTGGCCTCCTGTTTCCACTGCCTAGTTTCATTACTTTGCATTTACTCGGGTTGAACTTCAACAGCCATTTGTTGGACCATTCACTCAGTCTATCCAGGTCATCTTGTAGCCTCCTACTATCATCCTCTGTTTCAATCCTCCTCATAATTTTTGCATCGTCGGCAAACATTGAGAGGAACGAATCTATACCCTCTGGGAGATCATTTACATATACCAGAAACAGTATAGGTCCGAGGACTGACCCCTGCGGGACTCCACTTGTGACGTCTCGCCAATCTGAGACTTCACCCCTCACACAGACTCGTTGTCTCCTGTTGCTTAGGTATTCCTCTATCCACCGGAGTACCTTCCCTCTCACTCCAGCCTGCATCTCCAACTTTCGCACTAGCCTCTTGTGTGGCACTGTATCAAAGGCTTTCTGACAATCCAAAAATATGCAGTCTGCCCACCCTTCTCTTTCTTGCCTTATTTTTGTTGCCTGGTCGTAGAATTCGAATTCTCCCACACTTGTGTGTGTGTGTGTGTGTGAGTGTCCGGATTTATGTGAGGTTTGGTTCCAGGAACCATTTGTGTCCCCTCCTCCCCCCAAATCTCCTCCCTTATTCCCACCGTGGGTTCGAATCCCAGGTGATTAGACCTACCCTAGGTCTATGGATCCAAGGTATCCATCCGTGGGCCCAACGGATTTCACCCCTTCCCCACTTTCCTAGGGCCAGGCCAATTCCAGCTATCCAGGGAACCTGTCGAAACAGAGGCAGCTACAGGAGGGGACACACACAAATATTTGTGCCCTGCAGTTACACAACCGTTCCGACAGGCTCGATCGCAATCTATCCAGATGAGAACACGTTCTCCTCCGACTAGACCACGCTGGAGTCGCTGTATGTATAAAATTTGGTTCCTTTATTTATAGTTAGTATTTTTTGTGTATTAATTGATTTGTTTTATATTTTTAATGACTTAGGTAGAGTGATTTAGGGAGTGGGGGGAGGTGGGGAGGTACTGGGGGAGGTGGTAGCGTGTGTAGTAGATTATACGAGATCGTGGTTAGTTAGTATTTATCTTGTTGTGTTCACCTAGTTGTTCTTGCGAGGGTTGAGCTCTGCTCTTTCGGCCCGCCTCTCAACTGTGAATCAGTCAATTTTTACTAGCTAATAAAAAAAAAATTCCACATACACACACCCAGGAAGCAGCCCGTAACAGGTGTCTAATTCCCAAGTACCTATGTACTGCTAGGTAAGAGGAGCATCATGAATGAATGAAACTCTGCTGATTTTCGTTTGCTCCATCACCGGGGGATCGAACTTTGACCCTAAGATTACGAGTCGAGAGCGCTGTCCACTCAGCTATAAAGCCCCCTAGTGTGTGTATTGGTGCAAAAGATAATTTGGGAGAGGTTAATGGAAAAGAATGATGTTTGGTGGCCTTTAAGGCGCTGGAAGAGGGTTGCCAGTTATGAATTTAAATTATAAATTTATTAAGATAGGATATATATGCAAAAGCCGTTGTGAGAGATAGTAAGAAAAGTGTTTCTGACTGCGGTTAGGTACTGTGTGATTTACATGTATGTTAGGAAAAAGAATATTTATCAGAAACATAGATGTTCTTTAGAAATGTTTGTTTGCAAATAGTTGCAAATTATTGGGTAAAAAGCCAATGGTTACCGTACCTTGAACCAACACACGTGAGCACAATTAGTCGACGGGGGTCAGAGAGGGAGAGTGAACAGCGAAACAGTAACAAAAAATGTGACATTAATGGGAAACTATGTCATTCAAACGTATGCATGTTAACCATATAAATTACAGTATCACTAAACGCGCGCATATGTACATATGTCAATCAATTTACATAAATAAACATTCACTAATATGTACCTTTAAAATGGACACATACAGATAATTACCGTACACATGTCAGTTTAATTACAGGTACAAATAAACACATATAGCTTCACGTGTCTGTCGGTCATGACAATAGTACACATGGATACGAACACAAAACAGTCCATTATCAACTAGTGTGTGTGTGTGTGTGTGTGTGTGTGTGTTTTATCCTTTTATTTACTATATGTATCTGCAGAATCGAGTTATTAGCTCTTGGACCCCGCCTATCAAATAACTGTATTTATCCTCTTTTATATCTACTACATCTATTTCTCTCTAACTAACAAACACACAAACACACACACACACACACACACACATACACACACACACACACACACACACATACACACACACACACACACACACACACACACACACACACACACACACACACACACACACACACACACACACACACACACACACACACACACACACACACAAACTGGAGGCGTAGCGTCTAAATGGAGTGAGTTCGATGGTTATAATCCTAATGGTCCCCGATCGAATCCCGGTTGATGCAATAGCAAATCGAAAGATATTCTTTAACCTGATTCGACTGTTCACCTAGCACAAATGTATCCATCAATGTATCCATCTATCTATCTACTTATATCTGTCAATCCATCAATCTATCTTCCCATTAAAACAACCATTTATCATTATATACATCTATCTATCCATGTATCCGTCCATCAACTCATCTTTCTATCCATCCATATAGTCATCTGTCTTTCCGTCTATCAACTCATCTATGCATCCGTCTATCCGCCAATATATATATTTAGCAATCAATATATCCATCCATCTATCTACCTATATAAATTTTCCATTAATCTATCCATTTATCATAACCATCTATCAACACCCTCCCCACTCCCTCTCCTATTTTACTACCAAACTCCCTCCTCTCATTCTGGCACCTTCTCCTTCCCTTTTCCTCCCTCTCATAAACCTGCTCATCCTCCATCTTTCTGCCCTTCCCACTCCCGCCCCTATCCCATCCCGGCCTTCCCATCGTCTTCCCTCTCGCCGCAGATCTATCCCTTCGTTCTCATTCCTTCCGCCGCTTCTCACTCTCGCCCTTCCCTCTGTTTTTCCTCCCTCCCGTTGCTAGTCCTTCCCTTCGTTCACTCACCTTCCCTTCTTACCCATCATGTAGTCTTCCCTCCCGCCGCCATCCCTTCCCATCGTCCTCCCTCCTTCCTACATCATACTCTCTGCCCCCCTTCCTGCACCTCCTTCACTCCCACTTCATCCCTTTTTCACCTGTACAACTCCCCTTGTACCACCTCTTCATCCCTGTTTCACCTGCACCACTCCCCCTGTTCCCCCCTCTTCATCCCAGTTTCACCTGCACCACTCCCCCTGTTCCCCCTCTTCATCCCTGTTTCACCTGCACCACTCCCCTTGTTCCCCCTCTTCATCCCTGTTTCACCTGCACCTCTCCCCCTGTTCCGCCTCTTCATCCCTGTTTCACCTGCGCCACTCCCCCTGTTCCCCCTCTTCATTCCTGTTTCACCTGCGCCACTCCTCCTGTTCCCCCTCCTCATGCCTGTTTCACCTGCACCACTCCCTCTGTTCCCCCTCTTCATCCCTGTTTCACCTGCAACACTCCCCCTGTTCCCCCTCTTCATCCCTGTTTCACCTGCACAACTCCCCCTGTTCCCCCCTCTTTGGGATGAAGAGCCCTCCTAGCTGTCTGGGTTCGAATCCTTCATGGGTGTGGAGTTTTCAATTGCATATTGGCTTGAGGACCATTCAATCTTGTTCCCAAGCCATATATTGTAATATATGTATATATATATATATATATATAAATATATATATATATATATATATATATATATATATATATATATATATATATATATATATATATATATATATATATATATATATATTTATTAGAGAAGAGAAGAAAATATCAAGGTGGTCAGTGAGTATCCACAAGGTCTTCTCTGAGTACTCTTTATTTTCTTCTCCAAGGCTATGGGTCCCTACACTTGCACTACAGGTGGTACCCCTTATAGGTTAAAAAAAAATCTCTATATATATATAAATATATATATATATATATATATATATATATATATATATATATATATATATATATATATATATATATACATACATATATATATATATTGTATTATAATAATTATGAATAAAATATTTTTATTCCTTTATGTGTCATTGACATTTTTTTTATTTTTTTTATTCAATTCATTACTTTTTATTATATTTCCATTCATTTAATAATTGTTATGATTCGATTTTTAGTTCTTCATGTATTTACTTATTGTTTATATATTTATATATACATATATATATATATATATATATATATATATATATATATATATATATATTTATATATATATATATATATATATATATATATATATATATATATATATATATATATATATATATATATACATATATATATATATATTGTATTATAATAATTATGAATAAAATATTTTTATTCCTTTATGTGTCATTGACATTTTTTTTATTTTTTTTATTAAATTCATTACTTTTTATTATATTTTCATTCATTTAATAATTGTTATGATTCGATTTTTAGTTCGTCATGTATTTACATATTGTTTATATATTTATATATACATATATATATATATATATATATATATATATATATATATATATATATATATATTTATATATATATATATATATATATATATATATATATATATATATATATATATATATATATATATATATATATGTGTGTGTGTGTGTGTGTATTTTCTTTAAAAATTTTATATATATAAATATATATGTATATTTAAATATTGATCTGAGCCTGTGGATATGGACCCTGTGGGTCCAGGAGGCCATCTGTGTCCCCTCAGATGGTCTCCTTTATCACAGTTTGTGTCTATGGATGTGTGTCAGTGTGTGAGTGTGAGTGTCACTGTGAGTGTCCGGGTGAGTGTGGGTGTCCCTGTGAGTGTCCGGATGATTATGTGTCCGGTTACATCTGTGGTTTCAGGAGGCCATCTGTGTCCCCTCAGATGGTCTCCCTTATCACAGTCTATGGATGTGTGTGTGTGAGTGTCCCTGTGAATGTTCGGATATGGGTGTGTGTGTGTGTGTGTGTGTGTGAGTGTCCGGATTTATGTGAGGTTTGGTTCCAGGAACCATTTGTGTCCCCTCCTCCCCCAAATCTCCTCCCTTATTCCCACCGTGGGTTCGAATCCCAGGTGATTAGACCTACCCTAGGTCTATGGATCCAAGGTATCCATCCGTGGGCCCAACGGATTTCACCCCTTCCCCACTTTCCTAGGGCCAGGCCAATTCCAGCTATCCAGGGAACCTGTCGAAACAGAGGCAGCTACAGGAGGGGACACACACAAATATTTGTGCCCTGCAGTTACACAACCGTTCCGACAGGCTCGATCGCAATCTATCCAGATGAGAACACGTTCTCCTCCGACTAGACCACGCTGGAGTCGCTGTATGTATAAAATTTGGTTCCTTTATTTATAGTTAGTATTTTTTGTGTATTAATTGATTTGTTTTATATTTTTAATGACTTAGGTAGAGTGATTTAGGGAGTGGGGGGAGGTGGGGAGGTACTGGGGGAGGTGGTAGCGTGTGTAGTAGATTATACGAGATCGTGGTTAGTTAGTATTTATCTTGTTGTGTTCACCTAGTTGTTCTTGCGAGGGTTGAGCTCTGCTCTTTCGGCCCGCCTCTCAACTGTGAATCAGTCAATTTTTACTAGCTAATAAAAAAAAAATTCCACATACACACACCTAGGAAGCAGCCCGTAACAGGTGTCTAATTCCCAAGTACCTATGTACTGCTAGGTAAGAGGAGCATCATGAATGAATGAAACTCTGCTGATTTTCGTTTGCTCCATCACCGGGGGATCGAACTTTGACCCTAAGATTACGAGTCGAGAGCGCTGTCCACTCAGCTATAAAGCCCCCTAGTGTGTGTATTGGTGCAAAAGATAATTTGGGAGAGGTTAATGGAAAAGAATGATGTTTGGTGGCCTTTAAGGCGCTGGAAGAGGGTTGCCAGTTATGAATTTAAATTATAAATTTATTAAGATAGGATACATATGCAAAAGCCGTTGTGAGAGATAGTAAGAAAAGTGTTTCTGACTGAGGTTAGGTACTGTGTGATTTACATGTATGTTAGGAAAAAGAATATTTATCAGAAACATAGATGTTCTTTAGAAATGTTTGTTTGCAAATAGTTGCAAATTATTGGGTAAAAAGCCAATGGTTACCGTACCTTGAACAAACACACGTGAGCACAATTAGTCGACGGGGGTCAGAGAGGGAGAGTGAACAGCGAAACAGTAACAAAAAATGTGACATTAATGGGAAACTATGTCATTCAAACGTATGCATGTTAACCATATAAATTACAGAATCACTAAACGCGCGCATACGTACATATGTCAATCAATTTACATAAATAAATATTCACTAATATGTACCTTTAAAATGGACACATACAGATAATTACCGTACACATGTCAGTTTAATTACAGGTACAAATAAACACATATAGCTTCACGTGTCTGTCGGTCATGACAATAGTACACATGGATACGAACACAAAACAGTCCATTATCAACTAGTGTGTGTGTGTGTGTGTGTGTGTGTGTGTGTGTGTGTTTTATCCTTTTATTTACTATATGTATCTGCAGAATCGAGTTATTAGCTCTTGGACCCCGCCTATCAAATAACTGTATTTATCCTCTTTTATATCTACTACATCTATTTCTCTCTAACTAACAAACACACAAACACACACACACATACACACACACACACACACACACACACACATACACACACACACACACACACACACACACACACACACACACACACACACACACACACAAACTGGAGGCGTAGCGTCTAAATGGAGTGAGTTCGATGGTTATAATCCTAATGGTCCCCGATCGAATCCCGGTTGATGCAATAGCAAATCGAAAGATATTCTTTAACCTGATTCGACTGTTCACCTAGCACAAATGTATCCATCAATGTATGCATCTATCTATCTACTTATATCTGTCAATCCATCAATCTATCTTCCCATTAAAACAACCATTTATCATTATATACATCTATCTATCCATGTATCCGTCCATCAACTCATCTTTCTATCCATCCATATAGTCATCTGTCTTTCCGTCTATCAACTCATCTATGCATCCTTCTATCCGCCAATATATATATTTAGCAATCAATATATCCATCCATCTATCTACCTATATAAATTTTCCATTAATCTATCCATTTATCATAACCATCTATCAACACCCTCCCCACTCCCTCTCCTATATTACTACCAAACTCCCTCCTCTCGTTCTGGCACCTTCTCCTTCCCTTTTCCTCCCTCTCATAAACCTGCTCATCCTCCATCTTTCTGCCCTTCCCACTCCCGCCCCTATCCCATCCCGGCCTTCCCATCGTCTTCCCTCTCGCCGCAGATCCATCCCTTCGTTCTCATTCCTTCCGCCGATTCTCACTCTCGCCCTTCCCTCTGTTTTTCCTCCCTCCCGTTGCTAGTCCTTCCCTTCGTTCACTCACCTTCCCTGCTTACCCATCATGTAGTCTTCCCTCCCGCCGCCATCCCTTCCCATCGTCCTCCCTCCCTCCTACATCATACTCTCTGCCCCCCTTCCTGCACCTCCTTCACTCCCACTTCATCCCTTTTTCACCTGTACAACTCCCCTTGTACCACCTCTTCATCCCTGTTTCACCTGCACCACTCCCCCTGTTCCCCCCTCTTCATCCCAGTTTCACCTGCACCACTCCCCCTGTTCCCCCTCTTCATCCCTGTTTCACCTGCACCACTCCCCTTGTTCCCCCTCTTCATCCCTGTTTCACCTGCACCTCTCCCCCTTTTCCGCCTCTTCATCCCTGTTTCACCTGCGCCACTCCCCCTGTTCCCCCTCTTCATTCCTGTTTCACCTGCGCCACTCCTCCTGTTCCCCATCCTCATGCCTGTTTCACCTGCACCACTCCCTCTGTTCCCCCTCTTCATCCCTGTTTCACCTGCAACACTCCCCCTGTTCCCCCTCTTCATCCCTGTTTCACCTGCACCACTCCCCCTGTTCTCCCCTCTTTGGGATGAAGAGCCCTCCTAGCTGTCTGGGTTCGAATCCTTCATGGGTGTGGAGTTTTCAATTGCATATTGGCTTGAGGACCATTCAATCTTGTTCCCAAGCCATATATTGTAATATATATATATATATATATATATATATATATATATATATATATATATATATATATATATATATATTTATTAGAGAAGAGAAGAAAATATCAAGGTGGTCAGTGAGGATCCACAAGGTCTTCTCTGAGTACTCTTTATTTTCTTCTCCAAGGCTATGGGTCCCTACACTTGCACTACAGGTGGTACCCCTTATAGGTTAAAAAAAAATCTCTATATATATATAAATATATATAAATATATATATATATATATATATATATATATATATATATATATATATATATATATATATATATATATATATATATATATTGTATTATAATAATTATGAATGAAATATTTTTATTCCTTTATGTGTCATTGACATTTTTTTTATTTTTTTTATTCAATTCATTATTTTTTATTATATTTTCATTCATTTAATAATTGTTATGATTCGATTTTTAGTTCGTCATGTATTTACTTATTGTTTATATATTTATATATACATATATATATATATATATATATATATATATATATATATATATATTTATATATATATATATATATATATATATATATATATATATATATATATATATATATATATATATATATATATATATATATATATATATATGTGTGTGTGTGTGTGTGTGTATTTTCTTTAAAAATTTTATATATATAAATATATATGTATATTTAAATATTGATCTGAGCCTGTGGATATGGACCCTGTGGGTCCAGGAGGCCATCTGTGTCCCCTCAGATGGTCTCCCTTATCACAGTTTGTGTCTATGGATGTGTGTCAGTGTGTGAGTGTGAGTGTCACTGTGAGTGTCCGGGTGAGTGTGGGTGTCCCTGTGAGTGTCCGGATGATTATGTGTCCGGTTACATCTGTGGTTTCAGGAGGCCATCTGTGTCCCCTCAGATGGTCTCCCTTATCACAGTCTATGGATGTGTGTGTGTGAGTGTCCCTGTGAATGTTCGGATATGGGTGTGTGTGTGTGTGTGTGTGAGTGTCCGGATTTATGTGAGGTTTGGTTCCAGGAACCATTTGTGTCCCCTCCTCCCCCAAATCTCCTCCCTTATTCCCACCGTGGGTTCGAATCCCAGGTGATTAGACCTACCCTAGGTCTATGGATCCAAGGTATCCATCCGTGGGCCCAACGGATTTCACCCCTTCCCCACTTTCCTAGGGCCAGGCCAATTCCAGCTATCCAGGGAACCTGTCGAAACAGAGGCAGCTACAGGAGGGGACACACACAAATATTTGTGCCCTGCAGTTACACAACCGTTCCGACAGGCTCGATCGCAATCTATCCAGATGGGAACACGTTCTCCTCCGACTAGACCACGCTGGAGTCGCTGTATGTATAAAATTTGGTTCCTTTATTTATAGTTAGTATTTTTTGTGTATTAATTGATTTGTTTTATATTTTTAATGACTTAGGTAGAGTGATTTAGGGAGTGGGGGGAGGTGGGGAGGTACTGGGGGAGGTGGTAGCGTGTGTAGTAGATTATACGAGATCGTGGTTAGTTAGTATTTATCTTGTTGTGTTCACCTAGTTGTTCTTGCGAGGGTTGAGCTCTGCTCTTTCGGCCCGCCTCTCAACTGTGAATCAATCAATTTTTACTAGCTAATAAAAAAAAAATTCCACATACACACACCCAGGAAGCAGCCCGTAACAGGTGTCTAATTCCCAAGTACCTATGTACGGCTAGGTAAGAGGAGCATCATGAATGAATGAAACTCTGCTGATTTTCGTTTGCTCCATCACCGGGGGATCGAACTTTGACCCTAGGATTACGAGTCGAGAGCGCTGTCCACTCAGCTATAAAGCCCCCTAGTGTGTGTATTGGTGCAAAAGATAATTTGGGAGAGGTTAATGGAAAAGAATGATGTTTGGTGGCCTTTAAGGCGCTGGAAGAGGGTTGCCAGTTATGAATTTAAATTATAAATTTATTAAGATAGGATATACATGCAAAAGCCGTTGTGAGAGATAGTAAGAAAAGTGTTTCTGACTGAGGTTAGGTACTGTGTGATTTACATGTATGTTAGGAAAAAGAATATTTATCAGAAACATAGATGTTCTTTAGAAATGTTTGTTTGCAAATAGTTGCAAATTATTGGGTAAAAAACCAATGGTTACCGTACCTTGAACAAACACACGTGAGCGCAATTAGTCGACGGGGGTCAGAGAGGGAGAGTGAACAGCGAAACAGTAACAAAAAATGTGACATTAATGGGAAACTATGTCATTCAAACGTATACCTGTTAACCATATAAATTACAGTATCACTAAACGCGCGCATACGTACATATGTCAATCAATTTACATAAATAAACATTCACTAATATGTACCTTTAAAATGGACACATACAGATAATTACCGTACACATGTCAGTTTAATTACAGGTACAAATAAACACATATAGCTTCACGTGTCTGTCGGTCATGACAATAGTACACATGGATACGAACACAAAACAGTCCATTATCAACTAGTGTGTGTGTGTGTGTGTGTGTGTGTGTGTGTTTTATCCTTTTATTTACTATATGTATCTGCAGAATCGAGTTATTAGCTCTTGGACCCCGCCTATCAAATAACTGTATTTATCCTCTTTTATATCTACTACATCTATTTCTCTCTAACTAACAAACACACAAACACACACACACACACACACATACACACACACACACACACACACACACACATACACACACACACACACACACACACACACACACACACACACACACACACACACACACACAAACTGGAGGCGTAGCGTCTAAATGGAGTGAGTTCGATGGTTATAATCCTAATGGTCCCCGATCGAATCCCGGTTGATGCAATAGCAAATCGAAAGATATTCTTTAACCTGATTCGACTGTTCACCTAGCACAAATGTATCCATCAATGTATGCATCTATCTATCTACTTATATCTGTCAATCCATCAATCTATCTTCCCATTAAAACAACCATTTATCATTATATACATCTATCTATCCATGTATCCGTCCATCAACTCATCTTTCTATCCATCCATATAGTCATCTGTCTTTCCGTCTATCAACTCATCTATGCATCCGTCTATCCGCCAATATATATATTTAGCAATCAATATATCCATCCATCTATCTACCTATATAAATTTTCCATTAATCTATCCATTTATCATAACCATCTATCAACACCCTCCCCACTCCCTCTCCTATTTTACTACCAAACTCCCTCCTCTCGTTCTGGCACCTTCTCCTTCCCTTTTCCTCCCTCTCATAAACCTGCTCATCCTCCATCTTTCTGCCCTTCCCACTCCCGCCCCTATCCCATCCCGGCCTTCCCATCGTCTTCCCTCTCGCCGCAGATCCATCCCTTCGTTCTCATTCCTTCCGCCGCTTCTCACTCTCGCCCTTCCCTCTGTTTTTCCTCCCTCCCGTTGCTAGTCCTTCCCTTCGTTCACTCACCTTCCCTTCTTACCCATCATGTAGTCTTCCCTCCCGCCGCCATCCCTTCCCATCGTCCTCCCTCCCTCCTACATCATACTCTCTGCCCCCCTTCCTGCACCTCCTTCACTCCCACTTCATCCCTTTTTCACCTGTACAACTCCCCTTGTACCACCTCTTCATCCCTGTTTCACCTGCACCACTCCCCCTGTTCCCCCCTCTTCATCCCAGTTTCACCTGCACCACTCCCCCTGTTCCCCCTCTTCATCCCTGTTTCACCTGCACCACTCCCCTTGTTCCCCCTCTTCATCCCTGTTTCACCTGCACCTCTCCCTCTGTTCCGCCTCTTCATCCCTGTTTCACCTGCGCCACTCCCCCTGTTCCCCCTCTTCATTCCTGTTTCACCTGCGCCACTCCTCCTGTTCCCCCTCCTCATGCCTGTTTCACCTGCACCACTCCCTCTGTTCCCCCTCTTCATCCCTGTTTCACCTGCAACACTCTCCCTGTTCCCCCTCTTCATCCCTGTTTCACCTGCACCACTCCCCCTGTTCCCCCCTCTTTGGGATGAAGAGCCCTCCTAGCTGTCTGGGTTCGAATCCTTCATGGGTGTGGAGTTTTCAATTGCATATTGGCTTGAGGACCATTCAATCTTGTTCCCAAGCCATATATTGTAATATATGTATATATATATATATATATATATATATATATATATATATATATATATATATATATATATATATATATATTTATTAGAGAAGAGAAGAAAATATCAACGTGGTCAGTGAGGATCCACAAGGTCTTCTCTGAGTACTCTTTATTTTCTTCTCCAAGGCTATGGGTCCCTACACTTGCACTACAGGTGGTACCCCTTATAGGTTAAAAAAAAAATCTCTATATATATATAAATATATATAAATATATATATATATATATATATATATATATATATATATATATATATATATATATATATATATATATATATATATATTGTATTATAATAATTATGAATGAAATATTTTTATTCCTTTATGTGTCATTGACATTTTTTTTATTTTTTTTATTCAATTCATTATTTTTTATTATATTTTCATTCATTTAATAATTGTTATGATTCGATTTTTAGTTCGTCATGTATTTACTTATTGTTTATATATTTATATATACATATATATATATATATATATATATATATATTTATATATATATATATATATATATATATATATATATATATATATATATATATATATATATATATATATATATATATATATTTTTAAGATGAATAGGAAAACCAGGGATATACTGAACATCTTGTATCAGAATCTTTACTTTAAAAAACATAACGTTTCGAATACTTCTCGTATTCATCATCAGATCTAAAAGAAAAAACAGAAATCACAGTCAAATAGCTGGTAAACAAAGAACTCATACTGAATATAATTGCCTATCAAAGAAAGGAAAAAGCTTAAAAAGCAAAACACTTAAGCGCACTTAAAGTGATCAATACAAATAAAACTTATTGATCACTTTAAGTGCGCTTAAGTGTTTTGCTTTTTAAGCGTTTTCCTTTCTTTGATAGGCAATTATATTCAGTATGAGTTCTTTGTTTACCAGCTATTTGACTGTGATTTCTGTTTTTTCTTTTAGATCTGATGATGAATACGAGAAGTATTCGAAACGTTATGTTTTTTAAAGTAAAGATTCTGATACAAGATGTTCAGTATATCCCTGGTTTTCCTATTCATCTTAAAATTAAGATTCCCGAAGGGAACATCGATCATAAATATATATATATATATATATGTGTGTGTGTGTGTGTGTATTTTCTTTAAAAATTTTATATATATAAATATATATGTATATTTAAATATTGATCTGAGCCTGTGGATATGGACCCTGTGGGTCCAGGAGGCCATCTGTGTCCCCTCAGATGGTCTCCCTTATCACAGTTTGTGTCTATGAATGTGTGTCAGTGTGTGAGTGTGAGTGTCACTGTGAGTGTCCGGGTGAGTGTGGGTGTCCCTGTGAGTGTCCGGATGATTATGTGTCCGGTTAAATCTGTGGTTTCAGGAGGCCATCTGTGTCCCCTCAGATGGTCTCCCTTATCACAGTCTATGGATGTGTGTGTGTGAGTGTCCCTGTGAATGTTCGGATATGGGTGTGTGTGTGTGTGTGTGTGTGAGTGTCCGGATTTATGTGAGGTTTGGTTCCAGGAACCATTTGTGTCCCCTCCTCCCCCAAATCTCCTCCCTTATTCCCACCGTGGGTTCGAATCCCAGGTGATTAGACCTACCCTAGGTCTATGGATCCAAGGTATCCATCCGTGGGCCCAACGGATTTCACCCCTTCCCCACTTTCCTAGGGCCAGGCCAATTCCAGCTATCCAGGGAACCTGTCGAAACAGAGGCAGCTACAGGAGGGGACACACACAAATATTTGTGCCCTGCAGTTACACAACCGTTCCGACAGGCTCGATCGCAATCTATCCAGATGGGAACACGTTCTCCTCCGACTATACCACGCTGGAGTCGCTGTATGTATAAAATTTGGTTCCTTTATTTATAGTTAGTATTTTTTGTGTATTAATTGATTTGTTTTATATTTTTAATGACTTAGGTAGAGTGATTTAGGGAGTGGGGGGAGGTGGGGAGGTACTGGGGGAGGTGGTAGCGTGTGTAGTAGATTATACGAGATCGTGGTTAGTTAGTATTTATCTTGTTGTGTTCACCTAGTTGTTCTTGCGAGGGTTGAGCTCTGCTCTTTCGGCCCGCCTCTCAACTGTGAATCAATCAATTTTTACTAGCTAATAAAAAAAAAATTCCACATACACACACCCAGGAAGCAGCCCGTAACAGGTGTCTAATTCCCAAGTACCTATGTACGGCTAGGTAAGAGGAGCATCATGAATGAATGAAACTCTGCTGATTTTCGTTTGCTCCATCACCGGGGGATCGAACTTTGACCCTAGGATTACGAGTCGAGAGCGCTGTCCACTCAGCTATAAAGCCCCCTAGTGTGTGTATTGGTGCAAAAGATAATTTGGGAGAGGTTAATGGAAAAGAATGATGTTTGGTGGCCTTTAAGGCGCTGGAAGAGGGTTGCCAGTTATGAATTTAAATTATAAATTTATTAAGATAGGATATATATGCAAAAGCCGTTGTGAAAGATAGTAAGAAAAGTGTTTCTGACTGAGGTTAGGTACTGTGTGATTTACATGTATGTTAGGAAAAATAATATTTATCAGAAACATAGATGTTCTTTAGAAATGTTTGTTTGCAAATAGTTGCAAATTATTGGGTAAAAAGCCAATGGTTACCGTACCTTGAACAAACACACGTGAGCGCAATTAGTCGACGGGGGTCAGAGAGGGAGAGTGAACAGCGAAACAGTAACAAAAAATGTGACATTAATGGGAAACTATGTCATTCAAAAGTATACCTGTTAACCATATAAATTACAGTATCACTAAACGCGCGCATACGTACATATGTCAATCAATTTACATAAATAAACATTCACTAATATGTACCTTTAAAATGGACACATACAGATAATTACCGTACACATGTCAGTTTAATTACAGGTACAAATAAACACATATAGCTTCACGTGTCTGTCGGTCATGACAATAGTACACATGGATACGAACACAAAACAGTCCATTATCAACTAGTGTGTGTGTGTGTGTGTGTGTGTGTGTGTGTGTGTGTGTTTTATCCTTTTATTTATTATATGTATCTGCAGAATCGAGTTATTAGCTCTTGGACCCCGCCTATCAAATAACTGTATTTATCCTCTTTTATATCTACTACATCTATTTCTCTCTAACTAACAAACACACAAACACACACACACACACACACATACACACACACACACACACACACACACACACACACACACACACACACACACACACACACACACACACACACAAACTGGAGGCGTAGCGTCTAAATGGAGTGAGTTCGATGGTTATAATCCTAATGGTCCCCGATCGAATCCCGGTTGATGCAATAGCAAATCGAAAGATATTCTTTAACCTGATTCGACTGTTCACCTAGCACAAATGTATCCATCAATGTATCCGTCTATCTATCTACTTATATCTGTCAATCCATCAATCTATCTTCCCATTAAAACAACCATTTATCATTATATACATCTATCTATCCATGTATCCGTCCATCAACTCATCTTTCTATCCATCCATATAGTCATCTGTCTTTCTGTCTATCAACTCATCTATGCATCCGTCTATCCGCCAATATATATATATTTAGCAATCAATATATCCATCCATCTATCTACCTATATAAATTTTCAATTAATCTATCCATTTATCATAACCATCTATCAACACCCTCCCCACTCCCTCGCCTATTTTACTACCAAACTCCCTCCTCTCGTTCTGGCACCTTCTCCTTCCCTTTTCCTCCCTCTCATAAACCTGCTCATCCTCCATCTTTCTGCCCTTCCCACTCCCGCCCCTATCCCATCCCGGCCTTCCCATCGTCTTCCCTCTCGCCGCAGATCCATCCCTTCGTTCTCATTCCTTCCGCCGCTTCTCACTCTCGCCCTTCCCTCTGTTTTTCCTCCCTCCCGTTGCTAGTCCTTCCCTTCGTTCACTCACCTTCCCTTCTTACCCATCATGTAGTCTTCCCTCCCGCCGCCATCCCTTCCCATCGTCCTCCCTCCCTCCTACATCATACTCTCTGCCCCCCTTCCTGCACCTCCTTCACTCCCACTTCATCCCTTTTTCACCTGTACAACTCCCCTTGTACCACCTCTTCATCCCTGTTTCACCTGCACCACTCCCCCTGTTCCCCCCTCTTCATTCCAGTTTCACCTGCACCACTCCCCCTGTTCCCCCTCTTCATCCCTGTTTCACCTGCACCACTCCCCTTGTTCCCCCTCTTCATCCCTGTTTCACCTGCACCTCTCCCCCTGTTCCGCCTCTTCATCCCTGTTTCACCTGCGCCACTCCCCCTGTTCCCCCTCTTCATTCCTGTTTCACCTGCGCCACTCCTCCTGTTCCCCCTCCTCATGCCTGTTTCACCTGCACCACTCCCTCTGTTCCCCCTCTTCATCCCTGTTTCACCGGCAACACTCCCCCTGTTCCCCCTCTTCATCCCTGTTTCACCTGCACCACTCCCCCTGTTCCCCCCTCTTTGGGATGAAGAGCCCTCCTAGCTGTCTGGGTTCGAATCCTTCATGGGTGTGGAGTTTTCAATTGCATATTGGCTTGAGGACCATTCAATCTTGTTCCCAAGCCATATATTGTAATATATGTATATATATATATATATATATATATATATATATATATATATATATATATATATATATATATATATTTATTAGAGAAGAGAAGAAAATATCAAGGTGGTCAGTGAGGATCCACAAGGTCTTCTCTGAGTACTCTTTATTTTCTTCTCCAAGGCTATGGGTCCCTACACTTGCACTACAGGTGGTACCCCTTATAGGTTAAAAAAAATCATCTCTATATATATATAAATATATATAAATATATATATATATATATATATATATATATATATATATATATATATATATATATATATATATATATATATATTGTATTATAATAATTATGAATAAAATATTTTTATTCCTTTATGTGTCATTGACATTTTTTTTATTTTTTTTATTCAATTCATTATTTTTTATTATATTTTCATTCATTTAATAATTGTTATGATTCGATTTTTAGTTCGTCATGTATTTACTTATTGTTTATATATTTATATATACATATATATATATATATATATATATATATATATATATATATATATTTATATATATATATATATATATATATATATATATATATATATATATATATATATATATATATATATATATATATATATATATATATATATATATATGTGTGTGTGTGTGTGTGTGTATTTTCTTTAAAAATTTTATATATATAAATATATATAATATATATATATATAAATATATATATATATATATATATGTATATTTAAATATTGATCTGAGCCTGTGGATATGGACCCTGTGGGTCCAGGAGGCCATCTGTGTCCCCTCAGATGGTCTCCCTTATCACAGTTTGTGTCTATGGATGTGTGTCAGTGTGTGAGTGTGAGTGTCACTGTGAGTGTCCGGGTGAGTGTGGGTGTCCCTGTGAGTGTCCGGATGATTATGTGTCCGGTTACATCTGTGGTTTCAGGAGGCCATCTGTGTCCCCTCAGATGGTCTCCCTTATCACAGTCTATGGATGTGTGTGTGTGAGTGTCCCTGTGAATGTTCGGATATGGGTGTGTGTGTGTGTGTGTGTGAGTGTCCGGATTTATGTGAGGTTTGGTTCCAGGAACCATTTGTGTCCCCTCCTCCCCCAAATCTCCTCCCTTATTCCCACCGTGGGTTCGAATCCCAGGTGATTAGACCTACCCTAGGTCTATGGATCCAAGGTATCCATCCGTGGGCCCAACGGATTTCACCCCTTCCCCACTTTCCTAGGGCCAGGCCAATTCCAGCTATCCAGGGAACCTGTCGAAACAGAGGCAGCTACAGGAGGGGACACACACAAATATTTGTGCCCTGCAGTTACACAACCGTTCCGACAGGCTCGATCGCAATCTATCCAGATGAGAACACGTTCTCCTCCGACTAGACCACGCTGGAGTCGCTGTATGTATAAAATTTGGTTCCTTTATTTATAGTTAGTATTTTTTGTGTATTAATTGATTTGTTTTATATTTTTAATGACTTAGGTAGAGTGATTTAGGGAGTGGGGGGAGGTGGGGAGGTACTGGGGGAGGTGGTAGCGTGTGTAGTAGATTATACGAGATCGTGGTTAGTTAGTATTTATCTTGTTGTGTTCACCTAGTTGTTCTTGCGAGGGTTGAGCTCTGCTCTTTCGGCCCGCCTCTCAACTGTGAATCAATCAATTTTTACTAGCTAATAAAAAAAAAATTCCACATACACACACCCAGGAAGCAGCCCATAACAGGTGTCTAATTCCCAAGTACCTATGTACGGCTAGGTAAGAGGAGCATCATGAATGAATGAAACTCTGCTGATTTTCGTTTGCTCCATCACCGGGGGATCGAACTTTGACCCTAGGATTACGAGTCGAGAGCGCTGTCCACTCAGCTATAAAGCCCCCTAGTGTGTGTATTGGTGCAAAAGATAATTTGGGAGAGGTTAATGGAAAAGAATGATGTTTGGTGGCCTTTAAGGCGCTGGAAGAGGGTTGCCAGTTATGAATTTAAATTATAAATTTATTAAGATAGGATATATATGCAAAAGCCGTTGTGAGAGATAGTAAGAAAAGTGTTTCTGACTGAGGTTAGGTACTGTGTGATTTACATGTATGTTAGGAAAAAGAATATTTATCAGAAACATAGATGTTCTTTAGAAATGTTTGTTTGCAAATAGTTGCAAATTATTGGGTAAAAAGCCAATGGTTACCGTACCTTGAACAAACACACGTGAGCACAATTAGTCGACGGGGGTCAGAGAGGGAGAGTGAACAGCGAAACAGTAACAAAAAATGTGACATTAATGGGAAACTATGTCATTCAAACGTATACCTGTTAACCATATAAATTACAGTATCACTAAACGCGCGCATACGTACATATGTCAATCAATTTACATAAATAAACATTCACTAATATGTACCTTTAAAATGGACACATACAGATAATTACCGTACACATGTCAGTTTAATTACAGGTACAAATAAACACATATAGCTTCACGTGTCTGTCGGTCATGACAATAGTACACATGGATACGAACACAAAACAGTCCATTATCAACTAGTGTGTGTGTGTGTGTTTTATCCTTTTATTTACTATATGTATCTGCAGAATCGAGTTATTAGCTCTTGGACCCCGCCTATCAAATAACTGTATTTATCCTCTTTTATATCTACTACATCTATTTCTCTCTAACTAACAAACACACAAACACACACACACACACACACATACACACACACACACACACACACACACACACACACATACACACACACACACACACACACACACACACACACACACACACACACACACACACAAACTGGAGGCCTAGCGTCTAAATGGAGTGAGTTTGATGGTTATAATCCTAATGGTCCCCGATCGAATCCCGCTTGATGCAATAGCAAATCGAAAGATATTCTTTAACCTGATTCGACTGTTCACCTAGCACAAATGTATCCATCAATGTATCCATCTATCTATCTACTTATATCTGTCAATCCATCAATCTATCTTCTCATTAAAACAACCATTTATCATTATATACATCTATCTATCCATGTATCCGTCCATCAACTCATCTTTCTATCCATCCATATAGTCATCTGTCTTTCCGTCTATCAACTCATCTATGCATCCGTCTATCCGCCAATATATATATTTAGCAATCAATATATCCATCCATCTATCTACCTATATAAATTTTCCATTAATCTATCCATTTATCATAACCATCTATCAACACCCTCCCCACTCCCTCTCCTATTTTACTACCAAACTCCCTCCTCTCGTTCTGGCATCTTCTCCTTCCCTTTTCCTCCCTCTCATAAACCTGCTCATCCTCCATCTTTCTGCCCTTCCCACTCCCGCCCCTATCCCATCCCGGCCTTCCCATCGTCTTCCCTCTCGCCGCAGATCCATCCCTTTGTTCTCATTCCTTCCGCCGCTTCTCACTCTCGCCCATCCCTCTGTTTTTCCTCCCTCCCGTTGCTAGTCCTTCCCTTCGTTCACTCACCTTCCCTTCTTACCCATCATGTAGTCTTCCCTCCCGCCGCCATCCCTTCCCATCGTCCTCCCTCCCTCCTACATCATACTCTCTGCCCCCCTTCCTGCACCTCCTTCACTCCCACTTCATCCCTTTTTCACCTGTACAACTCCCCTTGTACCACCTCTTCATCCCTGTTTCACCTGCACCACTCCCCCTGTTCCCCCCTCTTCATCCCAGTTTCACCTGCACCACTCCCCCTGTTCCCCCTCTTCATCCCTGTTTCACCTGCACCACTCCCCTTGTTCCCCCTCTTCATCCCTGTTTCACCTGCACCTCTCCCCCTGTTCCGCCTCTTCATCCCTGTTTCACCTGCGCCACTCCCCCTGTTCCCCCTCTTCATTCCTGTTTCACCTGCGCCACTCCTGTTCCCCCTCCTCATGCCTGTTTCACCTGCACCACTCCCTCTGTTCCCCCTCTTCATCCCTGTTTCACCTGCAACACTCCCCCTGTTCCCCCTCTTCATCCCTGTTTCACCTGCACCACTCCCCCTGTTCCCCCCTCTTTGGGATGAAGAGCCCTCCTAGCTGTCTGGGTTCGAATCCTTCATGGGTGTGGAGTTTTCAATTGCATATTGGCTTGAGGACCATTCAATCTTGTTCCCAAGCCATATATTGTAATATATGTATATATATATATATATATATATATATATATATATATATATATATATATATATATATATATATATATATATATTTATTAGAGAAGAGAAGAAAATATCAAGGTGGTGAGTGAGGATCCACAAGGTCTTCTCTGAGTACTCTTTATTTTCTTCTCCAAGGCTATGGGTCCCTACACTTGCACTACAGGTGGTACCCCTTATAGGTTAAAAAAAATCTCTATATATATATAAATATATATAAATATATATATATATATATATATATATATATATATATATATATATATATATATATATATTGTATTATAATAATTATGAATAAAATATTTTTATTCCTTTATGTGTCATTGACATTTTTTTTATTTTTTTTATTCAATTCATTATTTTTTATTATATTTTCATTCATTTAATAATTGTTATGATTCGATTTTTAGTTCGTCATGTATTTACTTATTGTTTATATATTTATATATACATATATATATATATATATATATATATATATATATATATATATATATATATATATATATATGTGTGTGTGTGTGTGTATTTTCTTTAAAAATTTTATATATATAAATATATATGTATATTTAAATATTGATCTGAGCCTGTGGATATGGACCCTGTGGGTCCAGGAGGCCATCTGTGTCCCCTCAGATGGTCTCCCTTATCACAGTTTGTGTCTATGGATGTGTGTCAGTGTGTGAGTGTGAGTGTCACTGTGAGTGTCCGGGTGAGTGTGGGTGTCCCTGTGAGTGTCCGGATGATTATGTGTCCGGTTACATCTGTGGTTTCAGGAGGCCATCTGTGTCCCCTCAGATGGTCTCCCTTATCACAGTCTATGGATGTGTGTGTGTGAGTGTCCCTGTGAATGTTCGGATATGGGTGTGTGTGTGTGTGTGTGTGAGTGTCCGGATTTATGTGAGGTTTGGTTCCAGGAACCATTTGTGTCCCCTCCTCCCCCAAATCTCCTCCCTTATTCCCACCGTGGGTTCGAATCCCAGGTGATTAGACCTACCCTAGGTCTATGGATCCAAGGTATCCATCCGTGGGCCCAACGGATTTCACCCCTTCCCCACTTTCCTAGGGCCAGGCCAATTCCAGCTATCCAGGGAACCTGTCGAAACAGAGGCAGCTACAGGAGGGGACACACACAAATATTTGTGCCCTGCAGTTACACAACCGTTCCGACAGGCTCGATCGCAATCTATCCAGATGAGAACACGTTCTCCTCCGACTAGACCACGCTGGAGTCGCTGTATGTATAAAATTTGGTTCCTTTATTTATAGTTAGTATTTTTTGTGTATTAATTGATTTGTTTTATATTTTTAATGACTTAGGTAGAGTGATTTAGGGAGTGGGGGGAGGTGGGGAGGTACTGGGGGAGGTGGTAGCGTGTGTAGTAGATTATACGAGATCGTGGTTAGTTAGTATTTATCTTGTTGTGTTCACCTAGTTGTTCTTGCGAGGGTTGAGCTCTGCTCTTTCGGCCCGCCTCTCAACTGTGAATCAATCAATTTTTACTAGCTAATAAAAAAAAAATTCCACATACACACACCCAGGAAGCAGCCCGTAACAGGTGTCTAATTCCCAAGTACCTATGTACGGCTAGGTAAGAGGAGCATCATGAATGAATGAAACTCTGCTGATTTTCGTTTGCTCCATCACCGGGGGATCGAACTTTGACCCTAGGATTACGAGTCGAGAGCGCTGTCCACTCAGCTATAAAGCCCCCTAGTGTGTGTATTGGTGCAAAAGATAATTTGGGAGAGGTTAATGGAAAAGAATGATGTTTGGTGGCCTTTAAGGCGCTGGAAGAGGGTTGCCAGTTATGAATTTAAATTATAAATTTATTAAGATAGGATATATATGCAAAAGCCGTTGTGAGAGATAGTAAGAAAAGTGTTTCTGACTGAGGTTAGGTACTGTGTGATTTACATGTATGTTAGGAAAAAGAATATTTATCAGAAACATAGATGTTCTTTAGAAATGTTTGTTTGCAAATAGTTGCAAATTATTGGGTAAAAAGCCAATGGTTACCGT
Organism: Procambarus clarkii; assembly: GCF_040958095.1. Taxonomy (NCBI): domain Eukaryota; kingdom Metazoa; phylum Arthropoda; class Malacostraca; order Decapoda; family Cambaridae; genus Procambarus; species Procambarus clarkii. The sequence continues at coordinate 3,760,784 of NC_091150.1, read as the reverse complement.
ACCTTGAACAAACACACGTGAGCACAATTAGTCGACGGGGGTCAGAGAGGGAGAGTGAACAGCGAAACAGTAACAAAAAATGTGACATTAATGGGAAACTATGTCATTCAAACGTATACCTGTTAACCATATAAATTACAGTATCACTAAACGCGCGCATACGTACATATGTCAATCAATTTACATAAATAAACATTCACTAATATGTACCTTTAAAATGGACACATACAGATAATTACCGTACACATGTCAGTTTAATTACAGGTACAAATAAACACATATAGCTTCACGTGTCTGTCGGTCATGACAATAGTACACATGGATACGAACACAAAACAGTCCATTATCAACTAGTGTGTGTGTGTGTGTTTTATCCTTTTATTTACTATATGTATCTGCAGAATCGAGTTATTAGCTCTTGGACCCCGCCTATCAAATAACTGTATTTATCCTCTTTTATATCTACTACATCTATTTCTCTCTAACTAACAAACACACAAACACACACACACACACACACATACACACACACACACACACACACACACACACACACACATACACACACACACACACACACACACACACACACACACACACACACACACACAAACTGGAGGCGTAGCGTCTAAATGGAGTGAGTTTGATGGTTATAATCCTAATGGTCCCCGATCGAATCCCGGTTGATGCAATAGCAAATCGAAAGATATTCTTTAACCTGATTCGACTGTTCACCTAGCACAAATGTATCCATCAATGTATCCATCTATCTATCTACTTATATCTGTCAATCCATCAATCTATCTTCCCATTAAAACAACCATTTATCATTATATACATCTATCTATCCATGTATCCGTCCATCAACTCATCTTTCTATCCATCCATATAGTCATCTGTCTTTCCGTCTATCAACTCATCTATGCATCCGTCTATCCACCAATATATACATTTAGCAATCAATATATCCATCCATCTATCTACCTATATAAATTTTCCATTAATCTATCCATTTATCATAACCATCTATCAACACCCTCCCCACTCCCTCTCCTATTTTACTACCAAACTCCCTCCTCTCGTTCTGGCATCTTCTCCTTCCCTTTTCCTCCCTCTCATAAACCTGCTCATCCTCCATCTTTCTGCCCTTCCCACTCCCGCCCCTATCCCATCCCGGCCTTCCCATCGTCTTCCCTCTCGCCGCAGATCCATCCCTTCGTTCTCATTCCTTCCGCCGCTTCTCACTCTCGCCCTTCCCTCTGTTTTTCCTCCCTCCCGTTGCTAGTCCTTCCCTTCGTTCACTCACCTTCCCTTCTTACCCATCATGTAGTCTTCCCTCCCGCCGCCATCCCTTCCCATCGTCCTCCCTCCCTCCTACATCATACTCTCTGCCCCCCTTCCTGCACCTCCTTCACTCCCACTTCATCCCTTTTTCACCTGTACAACTCCCCTTGTACCACCTCTTCATCCCTGTTTCACCTGCACCACTCCCCCTGTTCCCCCCTCTTCATCCCAGTTTCACCTGCACCACTCCCCCTGTTTCCCCTCTTCATCCCTGTTTCACCTGCACCACTCCCCTTGTTCCCCCTCTTCATCCCTGTTTCACCTGCACCTCTCCCCCTGTTCCGCCTCTTCATCCCTGTTTCACCTGCGCCACTCCCCCTGTTCCCCCTCTTCATTCCTGTTTCACCTGCGCCACTCCTGTTCCCCCTCCTCATGCCTGTTTCACCTGCACCACTCCCTCTGTTCCCCCTCTTCATCCCTGTTTCACCTGCAACACTCCCCCTGTTCCCCCTCTTCATCCCTGTTTCACCTGCACCACTCCCCCTGTTCCCCCCTCTTTGGGATGAAGAGCCCTCCTAGCTGTCTGGGTTCGAATCCTTCATGGGTGTGGAGTTTTCAATTGCATATTGGCTTGAGGACTATTCAATCTTGTTCCCAAGCCATATATTGAAATATATGTATATATATATATATATATATATATATATATATATATATATATATATATATATATATATATATATATATATATATATATATATATATATATATATATTTATTAGAGAAGAGAAGAAAATATCAAGGTGGTCAGTGAGGATCCACAAGGTCTTCTCTGAGTACTCTTTATTTTCTTCTCCAAGGCTATGGGTCCCTACACTTGCACTACAGGTGGTACCCCTTATAGGTTAAAAAAAAAATCTCTATATATATATAAATATATATAAATATATATATATATATATATATATATATATATATATATATATATATATATATATATATATATATATATATATATATATATATATTATTAAATATGACCGAAAAAGTAAGATTAATAATTCTAACACGAATTTTCTCAATCTTTCGTACATTACGCTTCACTGTTGGAGGTAAATCAAAAATCACTTCTCCAAAATTCATTTTTATTTCTAGTCTGTCTGACGCGACACGGGCGCGTTTCGTAAAACTTATTACATTTTCAAAGACTTCACAAATACACAACTGATTAGAACTTACGTATCTCTGCTATTATATCTACATTTGAGTGAGGTGGGAGGGATGATGTGGCATATAGTGACGTGGCATTAACACAAGACAGAACATGAGGGGATATTAATAGGGTATTAAAAGTATCAACACAAGACAGAACAGAAACAATGGGTATTGAATAGAAGTGTTTGTAGAAAGCCTATTGGTCCATATTTCTTGATGCTTCTATATTGGAGCGGAGTCTTGAGGTGGGTAGAATATAGTTGTGCAATAATTGGCTGTTGATTGCTGGTGTTGACTTCTTGATGTGTAGTGCCTCGCAAACGTCAAGCCGTCTGCTATCGCTGTATCTATCGATGATTTCTGTGTTGTTTACTAGGATTTCTCTGGCGATGGTTTGGTTATGGGAAGAGATTATATGTTCCTTAATGGAGCCCTGTTGCTTATGCATCGTTAAACGCCTAGAAAGAGATGTTGTTGTCTTGCCTATATACTGGGTTTTTTGGAGCTTACAGTCCCCAAGTGGGCATTTGAAGGCATAGACGACGTTAGTCTCTTTTAAAGCGTTCTGTTTTGTCTCTAAAAAGTCTGTAGTTCTGTAGTCTCTAAAAGAGACTAACGTCGTCTATGCCTTCAAATGCCCACTTGGGGACTGTAAGCTCCAAAAAACCCAGTATATAGGCAAGACAACAACATCTCTTTCTAGGCGTTTAACGATGCATAAGCAACAGGGCTCCATTAAGGAACATATAATCTCTTCCCATAACCAAACCATCGCCAGAGAAATCCTAGTAAACAACACAGAAATCATCGATAGATACAGCGATAGCAGGCGTCTTGACGTTTGCGAGGCACTACACATCAAGAAGTCAACACCAGCAATCAACAGCCAATTATTGCACAATATATTCTACCCACCTCAAGACTCCGCTCCAATATAGAAGCATCAAGAAATATGGACCAATAGGCTTTCTACAAACACTTCTATTCAATACCCATTGTTTCTGTTCTGTCTTGTGTTGATACTTTTAATACCCTATTAATATCCCCTCATGTTCTGTCTTGTGTTAATGCCACGTCACTATATGCCACATCATCCCTCCCACCTCACTCAAATGTAGATATAATAGCAGAGATACGTAAGTTCTAATCAGTTGTGTATTTGTGAAGTCTTTGAAAATGTAATAAGTTTTACGAAACGCGCCCGTGTCGCGTCAGACAGACTAGAAATAAAAATGAATTTTGGAGAAGTGATTTTTTATTTACCTCCAACAGTGAAGCGTAATGTACGAAAGATTGAGAAAATTCGTGTTAGAATTATTAATCTTACTTTTTCGGTCATATTTAATAATATATGTCTACAGGAAAGACTGCTACCAAAATATACTAATATATATATATATATATATATATATATATATATATATATATATATATATATATATATATATATATATATATATTGTATTATAATAATTATGAATAAAATATTTTTATTCCTTTATGTGTCATTGACATTTTTTTTATTTTTTTTATTCAATTCATTATTTTTTATTATATTTTCATTCATTTAATAATTGTTATGATTCGATTTTTAGTTCGTCATGTATTTACTTATTGTTTATATATTTATATATACATATATATATATATATATATATATATATATATATATATATATATATATATATATATATATATATATATATATATATATATATATATATATATATATATATATATATATATGTGTGTGTGTGTGTGTATTTTCTTTAAAAATTTTATATATATAAATATATATGTATATTTAAATATTGATCTGAGCCTGTGGATATGGACCCTGTGGGTCCAGGAGGCCATCTGTGTCCCCTCAGATGGTCTCCCTTATCACAGTTTGTGTCTATGGATGTGTGTCAGTGTGTGAGTGTGAGTGTCACTGTGAGTGTCCGGGTGAGTGTGGGTGTCCCTGTGAGTGTCCGGATGATTATGTGTCCGGTTACATCTGTGGTTTCAGGAGGCCATCTGTGTCCCCTCAGATGGTCTCCCTTATCACAGTCTATGGATGTGTGTGTGTGAGTGTCCCTGTGAATGTTCGGATATGGGTGTGTGTGTGTGTGTGTGTGATTGTCCGGATTTATGTGAGGTTTGGTTCCAGGAACCATTTGTGTCCCCTCCTCCCCCAAATCTCCTCCCTTATTCCCACCGTGGGTTCGAATCCCAGGTGATTAGACCTACCCTAGGTCTATGGATCCAAGGTATCCATCCGTGGGCCCAACGGATTTCACCCCTTCCCCACTTTCCTAGGGCCAGGCCAATTCCAGCTATCCAGGGAACCTGTCGAAACAGAGGCAGCTACAGGAGAGGACACACACAAATATTTGTGCCCTGCAGTTACACAACCGTTCCGACAGGCTCGATCGCAATCTATCCAGATG
>NC_091150.1:3723353-3750853 GCF_040958095.1 Procambarus clarkii | reverse complement strand
ATGGGAAACTATGTCATTCAAACGTATACATGTTAACCATATAAATTACAGTATCACTAAACGCGCGCATACGTACATATGTCAATCAATTTACATAAATAAACATTCACTAATATGTACCTTTAAAATGGACACATACAGATAATTACCGTACACATGTCAGTTTAATTACAGGTACAAATAAACACATATAGCTTCACGTGTCTGTCGGTCATGACAATAGTACACATGGATACGAACACAAAACAGTCCATTATCAACTAGTGTGTGTGTGTGTGTGTGTGTGTGTGTGTGTGTGTGTGTGTGTTTTATCCTTTTATTTACTATATGTATCTGCAGAATCAAGTTATTAGCTCTTGGACCCCGCCTATCAAATAAATGTATTTATCCTCTTTTATATCTACTACATCTATTTCTCTCTAACTAACACACACACAAACACACACACATACACACACACACACACACAAACACACACACACACACACACACACACACACACACACACACACACACACACACACACAAACTGGAGGCGTAGCGTCTAAATGGAGTTCGATGGTTATAATCCTAATGGTCCCCGATCGAATCCCGTTTGATGCAATAGCAAATCGAAAGATATTCTTTAACCGGATTCGACTGTTCACCTAGCACAAATGTATCCATCAATGTATCCATCTATCTATCTACTTATATCTGTCAATCCATCAATCTATCTTCCCATTAAACCAACCATTTATCATTATATACATCTATCTATCCATGTATCCGTCCATCAACTCATCTTTCTATCCATCCATATAGTCATCTGTCTTTCCGTCCATCAACTCATCTATGCATTCGTCTATCCGCCAATATATATATTTAGCAATCAATGTATCCATCTGTGAGAGTTTTGAGTTGAGAATTTGTGGAATAAATTGAAATTGGTATAAGGAATTTTAGCTCGGAAAATTTCTAAGAACTTTCTTTATTCTTTAACCTTTATTCCTGTCGTGATATTCAACTAGGTCGCCTGAGGAAGGACTTGCTTACCTAACACACCAGTGTAGTAAACAGCTCATTCCTCACTTTGGGACCATGTATGAACAATTGACTAGGCGCGAGCAAACGCCGAGACCCCAATGAAAATTGAAATCCCCCCCCACTTAGGCCGCCGACCTTCGCCAATCGCCGAAGCGAATCTAACGAGTAGGTCACGGGCTCTGACAACAATAATTTATTGTTGTGTGGTGCCGTATATTTGATCCAAAGCTCAGAAAATTAGTCTCAATTATAGTCGAGTGTGAAGAACATTTGCATAACAATAATAATGTGTGGGGGTGTAACGAAAAGACAGTGTTAACCATAACAACTTAGTTTATTCAATAAAGTACTAACTACTACAACAAAACAAAAGAAATGTCAATGACGTTACACGAAATCCTTCCTGTGACACTATCAATGACAGCTAGACACCAGCCCCTCGGACTGCATAATGAACTACCTCGAACATAAGCGTGACCACAGAGGAATCAACACGCAAGCAAGAACTAACAGATCTATAATCACAATTACAACAATTGACACAGTAGGTTCTGAAACACGTCTCCAGTAACCTCCTAACTGTTCCACGCCTCAGTGCAGTCTACTCCTGCAACAGCGGTTGCAATGCAATCAAATCAGTAGTCTTTCAATGACAACAATAACTAATGGGTTCGCTGGCAACTCCAGCACCCTTCCTCAAATTAATCCTTACGTTAACACTCCGTCCCACGGACGATCAACAATCAATAACAATTGATTTACGTTAATAACACAATAACATTTACGTTAATAACAAGGTAACATTTACGTTAAATTAACAACTCTTACAACTGTCACTAGTAACGCGAAAATCAAACAACACTCTACCCGTCGAGCATTCAGTGAGAAAATCCCATTAATCCCTGTACTTCCAGACAGCTGATTAATCTCTACTAGTTACGTTAATTTACGTTAATCGGTTACTAATCACTCAGCGATGGTAAACTCTGATTTGCAATGTCCAAAGTGCTAAGAGAACGGTAATAACTCGTGATTACCTTTAGAGTAATTAATTACTATCCTCAAGATCAATAATTAAACAATTAAAATACGCAACCTTTCACACTGGCTCAGCAATTTACATTAAGGTACGAATTCCATCTGAGCCTTCCATACTCAGACCAATTCAGGCGACTAATAACAGTAATTAGCCCCACGTTTACGTTATTCTAAAATGACGCTACTCCTCTCACGAGTCAATCAAATGCCGGTACTTCCGGGCAGATAACGACGTTACGTTAATGGAACAATGTAGCCTTCGTGTGAGTCGATCAAACAAGGATCGAGATTAATTACTTTCACTTCCTGAAACACGTCAATTACCCGGCCCACTGACCGTTAATTACGGCAGACAATACTCTAATTCTTATCTGGCTGATGGCTAGGCTCCTCGAGACTACCGTAGCTGCTTGCAGGAAAGTAAATTATCCCAAACGCATTCTACGTTACTCAAATTGTCAAAGCACAAATTCTCTTAAAGCAATGGGCGTTCCCTTGGTTACGTTATATTAATTGCCTCGCAATCACCTCACTGAATACTGGACTTCGATGTCCTACCAGATAACCAGGAGAATATATTTGTATCCAAGTACTCGTCTACAGCCGAGTTCCCCCACGACAATGACAAGTCACACTAACAAATCACAGTGATTTACGTTACAATCCGGTTGCTATGACAATACTGCAGAATCTAGTAAAATAACCTACAGGACATGAACCCTCTAGAACACTGCCCACAATGGTTTTACTGGACTGCAATCACATCCGGTGATTGCTCAACACTAGCAACAATCACCATCAAATAACAACCCCTTTGCAATAACACACACGGCAAGTACTCCAATTTCCAAATATTAGGATACTGCACACACTTACTTACTGCTGCAAATGACCCCTAGAACATAGGTCAATATATTGCAATCACCACACAGTAAATAACACATTAACACTGGGCACCGTGACACTACGATTATATATATATATATATAATTACCGCTGACACATGTAGCCTACAGCTATCAAACGTTATTGGGAACACTAAGGAGAATCTCACACTCCTTAAATCACATGGGTGAGTGATTTATCGGTCACGCATGCCGATAACCACTCGAGAGTTACGTTACTCGACAGAGCGGGGGCGGTCTCTCTAGACGGCCTTGTCACTCACCAAACCTCACCAAAATTACGTTAATTAATACTGCAACCACAATATATATATATATATATATAAATATATATATATAAATCACACTTGTCACGGCCCTGGGAACACTACAAGAAATTTAAGCCACACTGTGGCACACTCCACAATAATCATTGCCAGGAATCACTGGCGTTACACATACCTGAGCGCTCAGTGTTGGAATTCCACACCTGCAAGACCACACATGGAAATGATATCACTCCGTCCCACGGACGATCAAAAATGATTACCACAATGAAATAAAAGAATTTATTACATGGACATCCTCTCCGTCCTTGGCTAAACTATGTATCCTGTTCCCCGTGTGTACCCACACACACACACACACACACACTGTACGTCTGTGTACACCAGACTTAAGTCCCTCTGGACTGACAAAATGACAACACAGGTGATTAATCTCCTCGCCCACAATTCACTTCACCTGAACAGGTGCTGTGGGAAAAACCTGCTGGGATTGATATAAGAGGAGACTACCAGGGACTTGTACTGAACTAAATTAAAAATTTACTGTCTGCAAATTAATTCAACTAAAATCTCTAGCTAGGGTTGTAAATCCTAGATCCTCTTTTCCTAATGACAGACTGTGGGCTGTAAGGGACAGGTGGGGTGAATGACTTTGTTGATAGAAGTTCCAATCCACCTGTAGACAGGGATCTCACATCAGCTTGTATTTTATACAAGGATAAGATTTAATAAATTCAGTTATATGACTGAACACTGGCTCTGTTTAAATCAGGAATTTAAACATACATAGTCTAACCTAGCACCATAACTATTAACAGCCAATATGTACTTATACTATAAACAACAAATTAAATTGTAAAAGTATAATAAATGATCTTAAATGTAGTCTAAATACTGTTAAGTAAGTACTAGAAATTATATTCAATTAAATGAACTTATATGATAACTTAAAAATAACTAAGCAAGCAATTGATAACTTAATTTATATATTCAAATATATATGCAGACATATTCAATTTATATGATACAGTTAGCTTGAGTGAATCTCTTCCAACACTATGGACACTTTTGAGTTTTTTACTTATTGAGGCTGAATTCTTTCTGACACAATGGACACTCACGAGGTGTAGTGCATGGATAAAGATTCACAGCTACACTACAATTTTAATAAACGTACCGATGAATGAGGCTTTGCCTCGCTTTATTACCGACAGACAGATTTATAGAATATTAAAGTTATACAAGCATACAATTGGCCAATTAATACGCTACTGTAATAAACTTCAATATACTTATCTGAAGCCGGGTGCCTGTCTGACAAGTTTGCCAGACTGATTAACTCTCTCTTGTTGAGTTTGGGCACGATATTTTGCTACAGCGTTGCTGTATGATGATCTGGTAGCGTCGCTACATGATTATCCTGCAGTTGCAGAAGAATGATTGGAGATAAAGAATAGGAATGAAGGTGGTGGAAACCGCGTCACCGTGATCTCCACTATACACTCTTAGTTTATATAAATGTTCTAGGATTTTCCTTGTAGATATTGTCCAGGTACTCCCCCAGTTCTAGAGAGTATTCACTGGCGATGAAAATATTAGATAAGGTGTCCTTGAGCTGGTAATGTTCGCTAAGGATCAGTCACTTGTTCACTCAGTTGTAAACAAACGCGCAGTGCCCGAGGCATTGTCGTGGGCGCTTCTCACCCCCGAGATCCTCCCCCCCCTCTCCCTTGAGAGGTAGCTTTCAATGAATATTGATTGATTATTTTTACAGTCTAGACTTATAATTGAAATAAGATGTGATTATAATATAATTAGATATAAGATTTAAAGATTATAAGTAGTATTTGAAAGTACCACTGAATCTTATTAAGGATTCGATATTATCCCTACCGGATGTTGAATAAATGTTCCAATAGCTTTTTAATTAAGAAATCCTTCTAGAAGCTTCTGGATCCTTGAGAGATCATGTACAAAGTCACGTAGGCATCAAAAGGGCCCCTGTTGCGTACGTGTTCATGGTGCCATTGTCATCCAGGATCAAGCTATAAAATGAATCTTTAATGATTCTAATATGATTTTGATACGATTTAGATATGATTTTGATATGATATAGAAATGATATAGTAATTATACATTTCTTAGATGATTATTAGATATGGTGGGTAAAAATTTCCCACAGGTGCTGCGTGACAATGTGACGGAACACTTGACCTCGAATTCAAGCTTTAGAGACTACTAATCACCGAAATACACACATAGGTACTTACTCATTCACACTGCCGGCTTTACACACCATTCCCATACATCAGGCACCCCGCTATAGGTGGCTGGCTCGCTCCGGGTGGCGTAGGCGGCGGTAGTTCCTGACCGTAGTACTTATACGGAAAATTGGCGCACACTCGAACCCCTCCCACTCAACACGGCTGAGTTCGCACCCTCGACTCCCCGGTGAAGTGAAGCGTTCATACGCAGGTGACACGCCCAACGATAGCGTCTCACACCAACATTGGGAAATTGCCTTAACACTGACACGAATTTTCCCGTTCCAATCGACTGCTACAGAGCACTAGCAAGTCTAATCATCACTGGTATGGGATCTACGAGTCTGTTGCTGCTCGTATGCACATTCCCCCACGATCCCAGATCACTGTTCCTCTACCCCCTGCATACAATAATGTCTTAAACCCCTCCAAGCGACGACTTCGGCCGAATTCTGTGACGACCGTTGTCGTAGGTGAAGCAGGAAGCATCAGCAGTGAAGTAGTCCAGCCACCACGACACCCTATACTTCAATTTGGCCGAATTGAGTACAGTGGCGTCTTGACAAGGTGACGGCTGAGTTCAGAATGATGCTACACAACGGCTATCCCCGCGTCCTTCTCGAAATAACCAATGAGAGGAAGGCATACAGCGGCCTACCCCTCTCATCCAATCAGCGACGGTGTAGCATAGCCCCTAGGGCAGCTCCAAGATGGCCGACCAACATGGCGGCTCAAGATGTTTCTAAGATGGCGGCTGGTTTCCATGACAACCACTCAAGTGGCCGGCGAGCGTGGGACCCCACATGTTTCACCCCACGCCTGCGGCCTAGCCGTTCGCGCGCAAAGTTGTCTGGCTCCATGCCATACAATGAGATGATGCTATCAGCTCTAGCACTGTCCACAGACATGCCACCCCGGCCAGGGTAACATTTATGGACTGCTGATGACTGGGGCTCTCACATGAGCCCAAACACTAGATGTTTCGGTTGCTGGTTACGAAACTAGTCCGCCCACTTAACAAGTGCACTTAACAAGTGTACTGGCTCCCACAGGCATAAGAGCACTATTGTAAGTGAGCTGGTGAACCACCTCCTCACATAACTCCCCACCAAAAAGATAAAATTTCCCGGAGGAAAATTTCATCTAAAAATCACCAGCCACTTACACTTGGCTCTTAATTAAGTGCACGGCGGCTGGGTGGTGGTGGTGATTCATCCGTTTTCTGTTGACGTCGGTGGCTGGCGGGACAAGATGTGACGTCACTGGCTCGTCCAGGGTGGTACTTCCTGACCATAGTGCGGTCGTGCTCAGGTTCTGGGTCCAGGTTAAGCCGGCTCAACGCCTCGCAGCTTCCCTTCCTCAGTCCCTTCACACTCTCGCCCCACAGGTCTGTGTCATACTGGACACAATGGGTAGCAAACTGGGATGGACTTACCAATGAAGTACAGACTCAACACCTTCCCTACCCTACCGACACAATCCCGACAGTTAGCAGACTGTCTTGACTTCCCGGTGACAGGGTCTTTCTTCCTGTCTGTCTGTCACTCTCAGACCGGGTTGCTCTACCGACTGAGTTGACCGGGCTGAGGCCTCTTCAGCAGCTGTCAAACCTCGCCCCTCACTGAGCACTTGGTCACTGACCTGCTCGTTCTTCAATCTCTCAGCGACCGTTCGTTTGTCTGAACGATCTTCCCACAGCCTGAAAGATTGGTCCAGAATATCCACTCCACTTGTGGGAACCACAGCTACCTTAGCCTCACCACTGGTAACATCAAGCAGACTTTACTCTCCTGAGTGGTGTTAACCCTCGCGGGCCGGGCTGGTCGACAGGTTGTGGCGGGATCACCTGATCCGGGCCACACCCGTCTCACTGGGCTCACCCCCGTTTTCTGTGAAATAAAAGAAGGAAAATTGCTCTTTTTCCCTTTTACCTCATGCACCTGATCTTTCGCCTGATAAGAGGCGACCTTGACTTCCTCAGCTGGCGGCCGTGTGACATCGCCGTCAGCTGGTGAGACCCATCTGAGTCCCTCTGAATCAGTTCTCGTTTTCTGTGCAATAGGGAGAGAAGGATGGCTCCGGTTTCCTTTCACCTGCTGCCTCTCTTCTTCTGTCTGGGCGGCGGTGATCTCTGCTCGACCGGCTGGCTGACGCTTGGTGTCAACGCCAGCGGGTTTAACCTTCCTCTCACCTGTTCCTGTTTCCTCTGGGTCATTTCCACAGGACAGACCCACCTGGTTCTCTATACCAGGAGTATTACCTATCAAAAGTCCATACACTGCCTTTCTACTTAGCGCAGCTTTGAACTTACCTTTGATATATGGGGTGTCTACCAACACGGACACTTCTTCCATGTCCTTACCAGTGCAATCTGGGTACTGGACACGGAGGGTTCGACCTGTTCTACTCTCAGGCTCAACCAAACTGCTCCTGACCATGTTAACTGTAGCACCCCGGTCTCGGAAGACACTCGTCCATTGCCCATTAACTCTTCCTCTAGTTAACTCGAGTGTGTGTCTTAGGGCATCACCTCCCACGGTACTCATGCCTGTAACGTGCACCTTGGTCACCTTCTTAGTCTTAAGCCTAGTGCTGCTCGGGCACTTAGCTGCTCGGTGACCTGCCATGTTGCATGTGAAGCACCTGGGTCCCTTAACCTTGGGTTTCTGTTGGTGTCCCTTAGACTTACTGTCTTTAGGTTTGGCTCCCTTACGTGGAGCTTGAGTAAACCTTTCAAACTTCGTCACACATCGATCTAGGTATGCATCCCTAGGATCGATCTTCTCCTTTCTTGGCAATAGAGGAGGTACCTCTACTTCCAGCGCCTGTACCTCTGAGCTTGGCGCGGCAGGAGGGGCTTGACTCCCCGTCCTTGCCTCGGATTGCACTCTTGCAATTTCCAATCTAGTCAATCTCTCGTGGTGGGCATTCCACATGTAAGCCACATATTTGGCCTTATCCTCTCTTTGCAGTTTCATAGCATCAGCTTGAGCTGCTAGGTACTGTAAAGTCATTTCCTCCTGGGGTTGTTCAGTCCCCCTCCTGAGAGGTGGTTCTGGTATCTGATTGACTACTTCTAACGAAACGTTTCTGTGGCCCAAGGAATCAGTCCTTAGCCTAGGCTGGGGTCGCGACTCCCCTTCCTTCTCCTGGGGTGGACTCAATCCCACACCCCCTGACATACCGACTATACCACGGTCGGCTAGGGGAACTCCCTTGTCCCCTAGGTCACTTCTGTTTGCTCTTTCTAGACATAGACGCCGTACATAGGCATTATGATCCTCAACATACCGCCTACATTCCTCATCTGTACGACTGTTTCTATCCTTTGGCAGCACGCCATACTTAGTCACATACTGATATACGTACTTCTTTCTATAATCCTCATCCATTCTGTGTGTGTGGTGTGTGTGTACCTAATCCTGCTAACCGACAACATACACACCCACAGCAATATTGTTCTGCAATGTTCTGCACACCTTTCATAGGTTTCTCAACTTTATGAATCTTACTTTTCTGATTATGAATCAAAAGTCTACGGCCCCACGTTGGGCGCCACGCTGTGAGAGTTTAGTTTTTAACTTGTGAGAAGTTTTGGAATAAATTGAAATTGGTATAAGGAATTTTAGCTCGGAAAATTTCTAAGAACTTTCTTTATTCTTTAACCTTTATTCCTGTCGTGATATTCAACTAGGTCGCCTGAGGAAGGACTTGCTTAGCTAACACACCAGTGTAGTAAACAGCTCATTCCTCACTTTGGGACCATGTATGAACAATTGACTAGGCGCGAGCAAACGCCGAGACCCCAATGAAAATTGAAATCCCCCCCACTTAGGCCGCCGACCTTCGCCAATCACCGAAGCGAATCTAACGAGTAGGTCACGGGCTCTGACAACAATAATTTATTGTTGTGTGGTGCCGTATATTTGATCCAAAGCTCAGAAAATTAGTCTCAATTTTAGTCGAGTGTGAAGAACATTTGCATAACAATAATAATGTGTGGGGGTGTAACGAAAAGACAGTGTTAACCATAACAACTTAGTTTATTCAATAAAGTACTAACTACTACAACAAAACAAAAGAAATGTCAATGACGTTACACGAAATCCTTCCTGTGACACTATCAATGACAGCTAGACACCAGCCCCTCGGACTGCATAATGAACTACCTCGAACATAAGCGTGACCACAGAGGAATCAACACGCAGGCAAGAACTAACAGATCTATAATCACAATTACAACAATTGACACAGTAGGTTCTGAAACACGTCTCCAGTAACCTCCTAACTGTTCCACGCCTCAGTGCAGTCTACTCCTGCAACAGCGGTTGCAATGCAATCAAATCAGTAGTCTTTCAATGACAACAATAACTAATGGGTTCGCTGGCAACTCCAGCACCCTTCCTCAAATTAATCCTTACGTTAACACTCCGTCCCACGGACGATCAACAATCAATAACAATTGATTTACGTTAATAACACAATAACATTTACGTTAATAACAAGGTAACATTTACGTTAAATTAACAACTCTTACAACTGTCACTAGTAACGCGAAAATCAAACAACACTCTACCCGTCGAGCATTCAGTGAGAAAATCCCATTAATCCCTGTACATCCAGACAGCTGATTAATCTCTACTAGTTGCGTTAATTTACGTTAATCGGTTACTAATCACTCAGCGATGGTAAACTCTGATTTGCAATGTCCAAAGTGCTAAGAGAACGGTAATCACTCGTGATTACCTTTAGAGTAATTAATTACTATCCTCAAGATCAATAATTAAACAATTAAAATACGCAACCTTTCACACTGGCTCAGCAATTTACATTAAGGTACGAATTCCGTCTAAGCCTTCCATACTCAGACCAATTCAGGCGACTAATAACAGTAATTAGCCCCACGTTTACGTTATTCTAAAATGACGCTACTCCTCTCACGAGTCAATCAAATGCCGGTACTTCCGGGCAGATAACGACGTTACGTTAATGGAACAATGTAGCCTTCGTGTGAGTCGATCAAACAAGGATCGAGATTAATTACTTTGACTTCCTGAAACACGTCAATTACCCGGCCCACTGACCGTTAATTACGGCAGACAATACTCTAATTCTTATCTGGCTGATGGCTAGGCTCCTCGAGACTACCGTAGCTGCTTGCAGGAAAGTAAATTAACCCAAACGCATTCTACGTTACTCAAATTGTCAAAGCACAAATTCTCTTAAAGCAATGGGCGTTCCCTTGGTTACGTTATATTAATTGCCTCGCAATCACCTCACTGAATACTGGACTTCGATGTACCAGATAACCAGGAGAATATATTTGTATCCAAGTACTCGTCTACAGCCGAGTTCCCCCACGACAATGACAAATCACACTAACAAATCACAGTGATTTACGTTACAATCCGGTTGTTATGACAATACTGCAGAATCTAGTAAAATAACCTACAGGACATGAACCCTCTAGAACACTGCCCACAATGGTTTTACTGGACTGCAATCACATCCGGTGATTGCTCAACACTAGCAACAATCACCATCAAATAACAACCCCTTTGCAATAACACACACGGCAAGTACTCCAATTTCCAAATATTAGGATACTGCACACACTTACTTACTTACTGCTGCAAATGACCCCTAGAACATAGGTCAATATATTGCAATCACCACACAGTAAATAACACATTAACACTGGGCACCGTGACACTACGATTATATATATATATATAATTACCGCTGACACATGTAGCCTACAGCTATCAAACGTTATTGGGAACACTAAGGAGAATCTCACACTCCTTAAATAACATGGGTGAGTGATTTATCGGTCACGCATGCCGATAACCACTCGAGAGTTACGTTACTCGACAGAGCGGGGGCGGTCTCTCTAGACGGCCTCGTCACTCACCAAACCTCACCAAAATTACGTTAATTAATACTGCAACCACAATATATATATATATAAATCACACTTGTCACGGCCCTGGGAACACTACAAGAAATTTAAGCCACACTGTGGCACACTCCACAATAATCATTGCCAGGAATCACTGGCGTTACACATACCTGAGCGCTCAGTGTTGGAATTCCACACCTGCAAGACCACACATGGAAATGATATCACTCCGTCCCACGGACGATCAAAAATGATTACCACAATGAAATAAAAGAATTTATTACATGGACATCCTCTCCGTCCTTGGCTAAACTATGTATCCTGTTCCCCGTGTGTACCCACACACACACACACACACACACTGTACGTCTGTGTACACCAGACTTAAGTCCCTCTGGACTGACAAGATGACAACACAGGTGATTAATCTCCTCGCCCACAATTCACTCCACCTGAACAGGTGTTGCGTGACAATGTGACGGAACACTTGACCTCGAATTCAAGCTTTAGAGACTACTAATCACCGAAATACACACATAGGTACTTACTCATTCACACTGCCGGCTTTACACACCATTCCCATACATCAGGCACCCCGCTATAGGTGGCTGGCTCGCTCCGGGTGGCGTAGGCGGCGGTAGTTCCTGACCGTAGTACTTATACGGAAAATTGGCGCACACTCGAACCCCTCCCACTCAACACGGCTGAGTTCGCACCCTCGACTCCCCGGTGAAGTGAAGCGTTCATACCCAGGTGACACGCCCAACGATAGCGTCTCACACCAACATTGGGAAATTGCCTTAACACTGACACGAATTTTCCCGTTCCCATCGACTGCTACAGAGCACTAGCAAGTCTAATCATCACTGGTATGGGATCTACGAGTCTGTTGCTGCTCGTATGCACATTCCCCCACGATCCCAGATCACTGTACCTCTACCCCCTGCATACAATAATGTCTTAAACCCCTCCATACGACGACTTCGGCCGGATTCTGTGACGACCGTTGTCGGTGGTGAAGCAGGAAGCATCAGCAGTGAAGTAGTCCAGCCACCACGACACCCTATACTTCAATTTGGCCGAATTGAGTACAGTGGCGTCTTGACAAGGTGGCGGCTGAGTTCAGAATGATGCTACACAACGGCTATCCCCGCGTCCTTCTCGAAATAACCAATGAGAGGAAGGCATACAGCGGCCTACCCCTCTCATCCAATCAGCGACGGTGTAGCATAGCCCCTAGGGCAGCTCCAAGATGGCCGACCAACATGGCGGCTCAAGATGTTTCTAAGATAGCGGCTGGTTTCCATGACAACCACTCAAGTGGCCGGCGAGCGTGGGACCCCACATGTTTCACCCCACGCCTGCGTCCTAGCCGTTCGCCCGCAAAGTTGTCTGGCTCCATGCCATACAATGAGATGATGCTATCAGCTCTAGCACTGTCCACAGACATGCCTCCCCGGCCAGGGTAACATTTATGGACTGCTGATGACTGGGGCTCTCACATGAGCCCAAACACTAGATGTTTCGGTTGCTGGTTACGAAACTTAAGTCCGCCCACTTAACAAGTGCACTTAACAAGTGTACTGGCTCCCACAGGCATAAGAGCACTATTGTAAGTGAGCTGGTGAACCACCTCCTCACACCATCCATCTATCTACCTATATAAATTTTCCATTAATCTATCCATTTATCATAACCATCTATCAACACCCTCCCCCAATCCCTCTCCTATTTTACTACCAAACTCCCTCCTTACGTTCTAGCACCTTCTCCTTCCCTTTTCCTCCCTCTCATAAACCTGCTCATCCTCCATCCTTCTGCCCTTCCCACTCCCGCCCCAATCCCATCCCGCCCTTCCCATCGTCTTCCCTCTCGCCGCAGATCCATCCCTTCGTTCTCATTCATTCCGCCGCATCTCACTCTCGCCCTTCCCTCTGTTTTTCCTCCCTCCCGTTGCTAGTCCTTCCCTTCGTTCACTCACCTTCTCTTCTTACCCATCATGTAGTCTTCCCTCCCGCCGCCATCCCTTCCCATCGTCCTCCCTCCCTCCTACATCACACTCTCTGCCCCCCTTCCTGAACCTCCTTCACTCCCACTTCATCCCTTTTTCACCTGTACAACTTCCCTTGTTCCCCCCTCTTCATCCCTCTTTCACCTGCACCTCTCCCCCTGTTCCCCCTCTTCATCCCTTTTTCACGTGTACCACTCCCCCTGTTCCCCCTCTTCATCCCTTTTTCACCTGCATCACTCCCCCTGTTCCCCCTCTTCATCCCTGTTTCACCTGCACCACTCCCCCTGTTCCGCCTCTTCATCCCTGTTTCACCTGCACCACTCCCCCTGTTCCCCCTCATCATCCCTGTTTCACCTGCACCACTCCCCCTGTTCCCCCCTCTTCATCCCAGTTTCACCTGCACCTCTCCCCCTGTTCCCCCTAGTCATCCCTGTTTCACCTGCACCACTCCCCCCTGTTCCCTCTCTTCATCCCTGTTTCACCTGCACCTCTCCCACTGTTCCGCCTCTTCATCCCTGTTTCACCTGCACCACTCCCCCTGTTCCCCCTCTTCATTCCTGTTTCACCTGCACAACTCCTTCTGTTCCCCCTCCTCATGCCTGTTTCACCTGCACCACTCCCTCTGTTCCCCCTCTTCATCCCTGTTTAACCTGCTCCACTCCCCCTGTTCCCCCCCTCTTTGGGATGAAGAGCCCTCCTAGCTGTCTGGGTTCGAATCTTTCATGGGTGTGGAGTTTTCAATTGCATATTGGCTTGGGGACCATTCAATCTTGTTCCCAAGCCATATATTGTAATATATATATATATATATATATATATATATACATATATATATATATATATATATATATATATATATATATATATATATATATATATATATATATATATATATATATATATACATATATATATATATATATATATATATATATATATACATATATATATATATATATATATATATATATATATATATATATATATATATATATATATATATATATATATATATATATATATATATATATATATATATATGGCACAACTCTCCTAAACACGAGAGTTAAGTATACAACTTTAGAACACTTTCCCACCAGGAGACTAGAACCCTAGCCAGCACAGAAGCCTTCCAGCAACTGGCATAACAGGTACGCCTTAACCCGCTCCACCACCCGCTCAGACCCCTAAAAGAGATGGTAATTTCGGAGTATTTAAATACACCAAAGATCACCACCTCCCAAGAGCACTAGAGCAAGTGAGGGGGTCATTTAGACGTTAATTTCATCAAGTCCCTGTTAATATGGGAAGACACAGTGTCTATGCTTAAGGCACAACTCTCCTAAACACGAGAGTTAAGTATACAACTTTAGAACACTTTCCCACCAGGAGACTCGAACCCTAGCCAGCACAGAAGCCTTCCAGCAACTGGCATAACAGGTTCGCCTTAACCCGCTCCACCACCCGCTCAGACCCCTAAAAGAGATGGTAATTTCGGAGTATTTTGATACACCAAAGATCACCACCTCCCAAGAGCACTAGAGCAAGTGAGGGGTCATTTAGACGTTAATTTCATCAAGTCCCTGTTAATATGGGAAGACACAGTGTCTATGCTTAAGGCACAACTCTCCTAAACACGAGAGTTAAGTATACAACTTTAGAATACTTTCCCACCAGGAGACTCGAACCCTAGCCAGCACAGAAGCCTTCCAGCAACTGGCATAACAGGTACGCCTTAACCCGCTCCACCACCCGCTCAGACCCCTAAAAGAGATGGTAATTTCGGAGTATTTAAATACACCAAAATTGAGAAAATATATTAATTCTAATTTGCCTAATAAGCCAAGTTTTCCTGAATTAATATATTTTCTCAATTTTTTTTCTGATGAAATGATAAAGCTACCCATTTCATTATGTATGAGGTCAATTTTTTTTTATTGGAGTTAAAATTAACGTAGATATATGACCGAACCTAACCAACCCTACCTAACCTAACCTAACCTATCTTTATAGGTTAGGTTAGGTTAGGTAGCCGAAAAAGTTAGGTTAGGTTAGGTAGGTAGGTTAAGTAGTCAAAACACAATTAATTCATGAAAACTTGGCTTATTAGGCAAACTTGGCCTTGCATAGTAGGCTGAGAAGTGCGTTCTGGCTACTAGGTACGACATATATATATATATATATATGTCGTACCTAGTAGCCAGAACTCACTTCTCAGCCTACTATTCAAGGCCCGATTTGCCTAATAAGCCAAGTTTTCCTGAATTAATATATTTACTATAACTTTTTTCTTATGAAATGATAAAGCAACCCTTTTCTCTATGTATGAGGTCAATTTTTTTTTATTGGAGTTAAAATTAACGTAGATATATGACCGAACCTAACCAACCCTACCTAACCTAACCTAACCTATATTTATAGGTAAGGTTAGGTTAGGTAGCCAAAAAAAGCTAGGTTAGGTTAGGTTAGGTAGGTTAGGTAGACGAAAAAACATTAATTCATGAAAACTTGGCTTATTAGGCAAATCGGGCCTTGAATAGTAGGCTGAGAAGTGCGTTCTGGCTATTAGGTACGACATATATATATATATATATATATATATATATATACATATGTCGTACCTAGTAGCCAGAACGCACTTCTCAGCCTACTATGCAAGGCCCGATTTGCCTAATAAACCAAGTTTTCATGAATTAATTGTTTTTCGACAACCTAACCTACCTAACCTAACCTAACCTAACTTTTTCGGCTACATAACCTAACCTAACCTATAAAGATAGGTTAGGTTAGGTTAGGTAGGGTTGGTTAGGTTCGGTCATATATCTACGTTAATTTTAACTAAAATAAAAAAAAATTGACCTCATATATAATGAAATGGGTAGCTTTATCATTTCATAAGAAAAAAATTAGAAAAAATATATTAATTCAGGAAAACTTGGCTTATTAGGCAAATCGGGCCTTGCATAGTAGGCCAAAAAGTGAGTTCTGGCTCATAGGTACGACATATATATATATATATATATATATATATATATATATATATATATATATATATATATATATATATATATATATATATATATATATATATATATGCCTAATAAGCCAAGTTACTAATAGTTACAAGTTATGTAACTATTCAAGGCCCGATTTGCCTAATAAGCCAAGTTTTCCTGAATTAATATATTTTTTCTAATTTTATTCTTATGAAATGATAAAGCTACCCATTTCATTATGTATGAGGTCAATTTTTTTTTATTGGAGTTAAAATTAACGTAGATATATGACCGAACCTAACCAACCCTACCTAACCTAACCTAACCTATCTTTATAGGTTAGGTTTGGTTAGGTAGCCGAAAAAGTTAGGTTAGGTTAGGTTAGGTAGGTTAGGTAGTCGAAAAACAATTAATTCATGAAAACTTTGCTTATTAGGCAAATCGGGCCTTGCATAGTAGGCTGAGAAGTGCGTTCTGGCTACTAGGTACGACATATATATATATATATATATATATATATATATATATATATATATATATATATATATATATATATATATGTCGTACCTAGTAGCCAGAACTCACTTCTCAGCCTACTATTCAAGGCCCGATTTGCCTAATAAGCCAAGTTTTTCTGAATTAATATATTTACTATAATTGTTTTCTTATGAAATGATAAAGCAACCCTTTTCTCTATGTATGAGGTCAATTTTTTGTTATTGGAGTTAAAATTAATGTAGATATATGACCGAACCTAACCAACCCTACCTAACCTAACCTAACCTATATTTATAGGTAAGGTTAGGTTAGGTAGCCAAAAAAAGCTAGGTTAGGTTAGGTTAGGTAGGTTAGGTAGACGAAAAAACATTAATTCATGAAAACTTGGCTTATTAGGCAAATCGGGCCTTGAATAGTAGGCTGAGAAGTGCGTTCTGGCTATTAGGTACGACATATATATATATATATATATATATATATATATATATATATATATATATATATATATATATGTCGTACCTAGTAGCCAGAACGCACTTCTCAGCCTACTATGCAAGGCCCGATTTGCCTAATAATCCAAGTTTTCCTGAATTAATATATTTTCTCTAATTTTTTCCAAATGAAATGATAAAGCTACCCATTTCATTATGTATGAGGTCAATTTTCTTTTATTAGAGTTAAAATTAACGTAGATATATGACCGAACCTAACCAACCCTACCTAACCTAACCTAACCTATCTTTATAGGTGAGGGTCGGTTAGGTAGCCGAAAAAGTTAGGTTAGGTTAGGTTAGGTAGGTTAGGTAGTCGAAAAACAATTAATTCATGAAAACTTGGCTTATTAGGCAAATCGGGCCTTGCATAGTAGGCTGACAAGTGCGTTCTGGCTACTAGGTACGACATATATATATATATATATATATATATATATATATATATATATATATATATATATATATATATATATATATATATATATATATATTTTGTGACGATAATCTCCTTCAAGAGATTGAGCCTGCTCTTCCCTCCATAATTACGTCGTTGAAATTATATAAAACGACTATGGAAGACATGTCCAACAACGACAACAACACCAGCAAGGCTTGCCAGAGCACAAAACGTTGCAGCCAGACACCTGTTCGGACTCAAACCGCCAAACTACATGTTGATCGCTACCGGCTCCGCTGATTGGTCGCCGGTCTGGCTGCACCTGCACTCGCCCCCCCCATACTACGTGATGTCTGGGGTCGCCACGACCTCAGACCTCAGAATATTCGGTGCTCTCGTTGTTACCACTCCTCCCGGCTAGACGTTAGCGTGTACTGAGGGAAGTGGTAGCTTAAAGCCAATATTCCAGCACCTCCCATTTAATTTTGTATTGCACTTCTTGTTATTTTGCCTTAACGTAACTTTTCATTGTGTCATTTAAGTATTCTTATTGTTTTGATTGATTGATTTTATTATAAGAATTTGTTTGTCCATTTTTTCATGTTTTGATTTATTTAACGTAATTAAAATTTCATTGTTAAAGTTTACTTGTGTTTTGTGTGTCTTCTCCTTACCTTACCACAGACGAAGTTCCAGTTTTTTCTATTTTTTTTTATAACTATGTGACGAGGCCATACCCCTAGCCTTAAACAGCCGAACACCAACGCGTTACCGTCACAATATATATATATATATATATATATATATATATATATATATATATATATATATATATATATATATATATATATATACATATATGTCGTACCTAGTTGCCAGAACGCACTACTCAGCCTACTATGCAAGGCCAAATTTGCCTAATAAGCCAAGTTTTCCTGAATTAATATATTTTCTAAAAAAATTTTCTTATGAAATGATAAAGCTACCCATTTCATTATGTATGAGGTCAATTTTTTTTTATTGGAGTTAAAATTAACGTAGATATATGACCGAACCTAACCAACCCTACCTAACCTAACCTAACCTATCTTTATAGGTTAGGTTAGGTTAGGTAGCCGAAAAAGTTAGGTTAGGTTAGGTTAGGTAGGTTAGGTAGTCGAAAAACAATTAATTCATGAAAACTTGGCTTATTAGGCAAATCGGGCCTTGCATAGTAGGCTGAAAAGTGTGTTCTGGCTACTAGGTACGGCATATATATATATATATATATATATATATATATATATATATATATATATATATATATATATATATATATATATATATATATATATATATATATATATATATATATATATATATATATATATATATATGTCGTACCTAGTAGCCAGAACGCACTTCTCAGCCTACTATGCAAGGCCCAATTTGCCTAATAAGCCAAGTTTTCATGAATTAATTGTTTTTCGACTACCTAACCTACCTAACCTAACCTAACCTAACTTTTTCTGCTACCTAACTTAACCTAACCAATAAAGATAGGTTAGGTTAGGTTAGGTAGGGTTGGTTAGGTTCGGTCATATATCTACGTTATTTTTAACTCCAATAACAAAAATTGACCTCATGCATAATTAAATGGGTAGCTTTATCATTTCATAAGAAAAAAATTTGAGAAAATATATTAATTCAGGAAAACTTGGCTTATTAGGCAAATCGGGCCTTGCATAGTAGGCTGAGAAGTGCATTCTGGCTACTAGGTACGACATATATATATATATATATATATATATATATATATATATATATATTGTATTATAATAATTATGAAGAAAATATTTTTATTCCTTTATGTGTCATTGACATTTTTTTTATTTTTTTATTCAATTTATTATTTTTTATTATATTTTCATTCATTTAATAATTGTTATGATTCGATTTTTAGTTCGTCATGTATTTACTTATTGTTTATATATTTATATATAACACCAACGCGTTACCATCACAATATATATATATATATATATATATATATATATATATATATATATATATATATATATATATATATATATACATATATGTCGTACCTAGTAGCCAGAACGCACTACTCAGCCTACTATGCAAGGCCAAATTTGCCTAATAAGCCAAGTTTTCCTGAATTAATATATTTTCTAAAAAAATTTTCTTATGAAATGATAAAGCTACCCATTTCATTATGTATGAGGTCAATTTTTTTTTATTGGAGTTAAAATTAACGTAGATATATGACCGAACCTAACCAACCCTACCTAACCTAACCTAACCTATCTTTATAGGTTAGGTTAGGTTAGGTAGCCGAAAAAGTTAGGTTAGGTTAGGTTAGGTAGGTTAGGTAGTCGAAAAACAATTAATTCATGAAAACTTGGCTTATTAGGCAAATCGGGCCTTGCATAGTAGGCTGAAAAGTGTGTTCTGGCTACTAGGTACGGCATATATATATATATATATATATATATATATATATATATATATATATATATATATATATATATATATATATATATATGTCGTACCTAGTAGCCACAACGCACTTCTCAGCCTACTATGCAAGGCCCAATTTGCCTAATAAGCCAAGTTTTCATGAATTAATTGTTTTTCGACTACCTAACCTACCTAACCTAACCTAACCTAACTTTTTCTGCTACCTAACTTAACCTAACCAATAAAGATAGGTTAGGTTAGGTTAGGTAGGGTTGGTTAGGTTCGGTCATATATCTACGTTATTTTTAACTCCAATAACAAAAATTGACCTCATGCATAATTAAATGGGTAGCTTTATCATTTCATAAGAAAAAAATTTGAGAAAATATATTAATTCAGGAAAACTTGGCTTATTAGGCAAATCGGGCCTTGCATAGTAGGCTGAGAAGTGCATTCTGGCTACTAGGTACGACATATATATATATATATATATATATATATATATATATATATATATATATATATATATATATATATATATTGTATTATAATAATTATGAAGAAAATATTTTTATTCCTTTATGTGTCATTGACATTTTTTTTATTTTTTTATTCAATTTATTATTTTTTATTATATTTTCATTCATTTAATAATTGTTATGATTCGATTTTTAGTTCGTCATGTATTTACTTATTGTTTATATATTTATATATACATATATATATATATATATATATATATATATATATATATATATATATATATATATATATGTGTGTGTATTTTCTTTAAAAATTTTATATATATAAATATATATGTATATTTAAATATTGATCTGAGCCTGTGGATATGGACCCTGTTGGTCCAGGAGGCCATCTGTGTCCCCTCAGATGGTCTCCCTTATCACAGTTTGTGTCTATGGATGTGTGTCAGTGTGTGAGTGTGAGTGTCACTGTGAGTGTCCGGGTGAGTGTGGGTGTCCCTGTGAGTGTCCGGATGATTATGTGTCCGGTTACATCTGTGGTTTCAGGAGGCCATCTGTGTCCCATCAGATGGTCTCCCTTATCACAGTCTATGAATGTGTGTGTGTGAGTGTCCCTGTGAAAGTTCGGATATGGGTGTGTGTGTGTGTGTGTGAGTGTCCGGATTTATGTGAGGTTTGGTTCCAGGAACCATTTGTGTCCCCTCCTCCCCCAAATCTCCTCCCTTATTCCCACCGTGGGCTCGAATCCCAGGTGATTAGACCTACCCTAGGTCTATGGATCCAAGGTATCCATCCGTGGGCCCAACGGATTTCACCCCTTCCCCACTTTCCTAGGGCCAGGCCAATTCCAGCTATCCAGGGAACCTGTCGAAACAGAGGCAGCTACAGGAGGGGACACACAAATATTTGTGCCCTGCAGTTACACAACCGTTCCGACAGGCTCGATCGCAATCTATCCAGATGAGAACACGTTCTCCTCCGACTAGACCACGTAAAATTTGGTTCCTTTATTTAGAGTTAGTATTTTTTGTGTATTAATTGATTTGTTTTATATTTTTAATGACTTAGGTAGAGTGATTTAGGGAGTGGGGGGAGGTGGGGAGGTACTGGGGGAGGTGGTAGCGTGTGTAGTAGATTATACGAGATCGTGGTTAGTTAGTATTTATCTTGTTGTGTTCACCTAGTTGTTCTTGCGAGGGTTGAGCTCTGCTCTTTCGGCCCGCCTCTCAACTGTGAATCAATCAATTTTTACTAGCTAATAAAAAAAAAATTCCACATACACACACCCAGGAAGCAGCCCGTAACAGGTGTCTAATTCCCATGTACCTATGTACTGCTAGGTAAGAGGAGCATCATGAATGAATAAAACTCTGCTGATTTTCGTTTGCTCCATCACCGCGGGATCGAACTTTGACCCTAGGATTACGAGTCGAGAGCGCTGTCCACTCAGCTATAAAGCCCCCTAGTGTGTGTATTGGTGCAAAAGATAATTTGGGAGAGGTTAATGGAAAAAAATGATGTTTGGTGGCCTTTAAGGCGCTGGAAGAGGGTTGCAGTTATGAATTTAAATTATAAATTTATTAAGATAGGATATATATGCAAAAGCCGTTGTGAGAGATAGTAAGAAAAGTGTTTCTGACTGAGGTTAGGTACTGTGTGATTTACTTGTATGTTAGGAAAAAGAATATTTATCAGAAACATAGATGTTCTTTAGAAATGTTTGTTTGCAAATAGTTGCAAATTATTGGGTAAAAAGCCAATGGTTACCGTACCTTGAACAAACACACGTGAGCACAATTAGTCGACGGGAATCAGAGAGTGAGAGTGAACAGCGAAACAGCAACAAAAAATGTGACATTAATGGGAAACTATGTCATTCAAACGTATACATGTTAACCATATAAATTACAGTATCACTCAACCCGCGCATACGTACATATGTCAATCAATTTACATAAATAAACATTCACTAATATGTACCTTTAAAATGACACATACAGATAATTACCGTACACATGTCAGTTTAATTACAGGTACAAATAAACACATATAGCTTCACGTGTCTGTCGGTCATGACAATAGTACAAATGGATACGAACACAAAACAGTCCATTATCAACTCGTGTGTGTGTGTGTGTGTGTGTGTGTGTGTGTGTGTGTGTGTGTGTGTGTGTGTGTGTGTGTGTGTGTGTGTGTGTGTGTGTGTGTGTGTGTGTGTGTGTGTGTGTGTGTGTGTGTGTGTGTTTTATCCTTTTATTTACTATATGTATCTGCAGAATCCAGTTATTAGCTCTTGGACCCCGCCTATCAAATAAATGTATTTATCCTCTTTTATATCTACTACATCTATTTCTCTCTAACTAACACACACACAAACACACACACATACACACACACACACACACACACACACACACCTACACACACACACACAAACTGGAGGCGTAGCGTCTAAATGGAGTGAGTTCGATGGTTATAATCCTAATGGTCCCCGATCGAATCCCGGTTGATGCAATAGCAAATCGAAAGATATTCTTTAACCTGATTCGACTGTTCACCT
The DNA here is from genome assembly GCF_040958095.1 of Procambarus clarkii. Classification (NCBI taxonomy): domain Eukaryota; kingdom Metazoa; phylum Arthropoda; class Malacostraca; order Decapoda; family Cambaridae; genus Procambarus; species Procambarus clarkii. Next base: position 3,727,551 of record NC_091150.1, on the reverse strand, counting down.
AGCACAAATGTATCCATCAATGTATCCATCTATCTATCTACTTATATCTGTCAATCCATCAATCTATCTTCATATTAAACCAACCATTCATCATTATATACATCTATCTATCCATGTATCCGTCCATTAACTCATCTTTCTATCCATCCATATAGTCATCTGTCTTTCCGTCCATCAACTCATCTATGCATCCGTCTATCCGCCAATATATATATTTAGCAATCAATGTATCCATCCATCTATCTACCTATATAAATTTTCCATTAATCTATCCATTTATCATAACCATCTATCAACACCCTCCCCACTCCCTCTCCTATTTTACTACCAAACTCCCTCCTTTCGTTCTAGCACCTTCTTTTCCTCCCTCTCATAAACCTGCTCATCCTCCATCCTTCTGTCCTTCCCACTCCCGCCCCTATCCCATCCTGCCCTTCCCATCGTCTTCCCTCTCGCCGCAGATCCATCCCTTCGTTCTCATTCATTCCGCCGCTTCTCACTCGCGCCCTTCCCTCTGTTTTTCCTCCCTCCCGTTGCTAGTCCTTCCCTTCGTTCACTCACCTTCCCTTCTTACCCATCATGTAGTCTTCCCTCCCGCCGCCATCCCTTCCCATCGTCCTCCCTCCCTCCTACATCACACTCTCTGCCCCCCTTCCTGCACCTCCTTCACTCCCACTTCATCCCTTTTTCACCTGTACAACTCCCCTTGTTCCCCCTCTTCATCCCTGTTTCACCTGCACCTCTCCCCCTGTTCCCCCTCTTCATCCCTTTTTCACCTGTACCACTTCCCCTGTTCCCCCTCTTCATCCCTGTTTCACCTGCACCACTCCCCCTGTTCCCCCCTCCTCATGCCTGTTTCACCTGCACCACTCCCCCTGTTCCCCCTCTTCATCCCTGTTTCACCTGCACCACTCCCCCTGTTCCGCCTCTTCATCCCTGTTTCACCTGCACCACTCCTCCTGTTCCCCCTCTTCATCCCTGTTTCACCTGCACCACTCCCCCTGTTCCCCCCCTCTTTGGGATGAAGAGCCCTCCTGGCTGTCTGGGTTCGAATCCTTCATGGGTGTGGAGTTTTCAATTGCATATTGGCTTGGGGACCATTCAATCTTGTTCTCAAGCCATATATATATATATATATATATGGCTCATATATATATATATATATATATATATATATATATATATATATATATATATATATATATATATATATATATATATATATATATATATATATTGTGACGATAATCTCCTTCAAGAGATTGAGCCTGCTCTTCCCTCCACAATTACGTCGTTAAAACTATATATAACTACTAGGGAAGAAATGTCCAACAACGACAACAACATCTCCAAGGTTTGCCAGAGCGCAAAACGTATGCAGCCAGGGACACCTGTTCAGACTCAAACCGCCAAACTACCTGTTGATCGCTGCCGGCTCTTTGCTGATTGGTCGCCGGTCTGGCTGCAACTGCACTCGCCCCCCCCCATACTACTTGATGTCTGGGGTCGCCACGACCTCAGACCTCAGAATATTCAGTGCTTCCACAGTTAACACTTCTCCCGGCTAGACGTAAGCGTATACTGAGAGAGGTGGTAGCTTAAAGCCAATATTCCAGCACCTTACATTTATTTTTGTATTGCACTTCTTGTTATTTTGTCTTAACGTAACTTTTCATTGTGTCATTTAATTATTCTTATTATTTTGGTTGATTGATTTTATTATAAGAATTTGTTTGTCCATTTTTTCATGTTTTGATTTATTTAACGTAATTAAAATTTCATTGTTAAAGTTTACTTGTGTTTTGTGTGTCTTCTCCTTACCTTACCACAGACGAAGTTCCAGTTTTTCTATTTTTTTTTATAACTATGTGACGAGGCCATACCCCTAGCCTTAAACAGCCGAACACCAACGCGTTACCGTCACAATATATGTCGTACCTAGTAGCCAGAATGCACTTCTCGGCCTAATATGCAAGGCCCGATTTGCCTAATATGAAAAGTTTCCTGAATTTCCTCTAATTTTTTTCCTATGAAATGATAAAGCTACCCATTTCATTATGTATGAGGTAAAAAAAAAAATATTGGAGTTAAAATTAACGTAGATATATGACCAAACCTAACCAACCCTACCTAACCTAACCTAACCTATCTCTATAGGTTAGGTTAGGTTAGGTAGCCTAAAAAGTTAGGTTAGGTTAGGTTAGGTAGGTTAGGTAGTCGAAAAACAATTAATTCATGAAAACTTGGCTTATTAGGCAAATCGGGCTTTGCATAGTAGGCTAAGAAGTGCGTTCTGGCTACTAGGTACGACATATATATATATATATATATATATATATATATATATATATATATGTCGTACCTAGTAGCCAGAACTCACTTCTCAGCCTACTATTCAAGGCCCGATTTGCCTAATAAGCCAAGTTTTCCTGAATTAATATATTTACTAAAATTTTTTTCTTATGAAATGATAAAGCAACCCTTTTCTCTATGTATGAGGTCAATTTTTTTTTATTGGAGTTAAAATTAACGTAGATATATGACCGAACCTAACCAACCCTACCTAACCTAACCTAACCTATATTTATAGGTAAGGTTAGGTTAGGTAGCCAAAAAAAGCTAGGTTAGGTTAGGTTAGGTAGGTTAGGTAGACGAAAAAACATTAATTCATGAAAACTTGGCTTATTAGGCAAATCGGGCCTTGAATAGTAGGCTGAGAAGTGCGTTCTGGCTATTAGGTACGACATATATATATATATATATATATATATATATATATATATATATATATATATATATATATATATATATATATATATGTATATATATATATATATATATATATATATATATATATATATATATATATATATATATATATATATATATATATATGTATATATATATATATATATATATATATATATATATATATATATATATATATATATATATATATATATATATATATATATATTAGTATATTTTGGTAGCAGTCTTTCCTGTAGACATATATTATTAAATATGACCGAAAAAGTAAGATTAATAATTCTAACACGAATTTTCTCAATCTTTCGTACATTTCTTTTCACTGTTGGAGGTAAATCAAAAATCAATTCTCCAAAATTCATTTTTATTTCTAGTCTGACGCGACACGAGCGCGTTTCGTAAAACTTATTACATTTTCAAAGACTTTAGTTCACAAATACACAACTGAATAGAACTTACGCATCTCCGCTTTTATATCTACATTTGAGTGAGGTTGAAGGGGTGATGTGGCATTAACACAAGACAGAACAAGATGTGGCATTAATAGGGTATTAATTTCATCAACACAAGACAGAACAAGAGTATTAATAGGGTATTAATTTCATCAACACAAGACAGAACACGAAACAATGGATATTGAATAGAAGTGTTTGTAGAAAAGCCTATTGGTCCATATTTCTTGATGCTTCTATATTGGAGCGGAGTCTTGAGGTGGGTAGAATATAGTTGTGCAATAATTGGCTGTTGATTGCTGGTGTTGACTTCTTGATGTGTAGTGCCTCGCAAACGTCAAGCCGCCTGCTATCGCTGTATCTATCGATGATTTCTGTGTTGTTTACTAGGATTTCTCTGGCGATGGTTTGGTTGTGGGAAGAGATTATATGTTCCTTAATGGAGCCCTGTTGCTTATGCATCGTTAAACGCCTAGAAAGAGATGTTGTTATCTTGCCTATATACTGGTTTTTTTGGAGCTTACAGTCCCCAAGAGGGCATTTGAAGGCATAGACGACATTAGTCTCTTTTAAAGCGTTCTGTTTTGTGTCTGGAGAATTTCTCATGAGTAGGCTGGCCGTTTTTCTGGTTTTATAGTAAATCGTCAGTTGTATCCTCTGATTTTTGTCTGTAGGGATAACGTTTCTATTAACAATATCTTTCAGGACCCTTTCCTCCGTTTTATGAGCTGTGGAAAAGAAATTCCTGTAAAATAGTCTAATAGGGGGTATAGGTGTTGTGTTAGTTGTCTCTTCAGAGGTTGCATGGCTTTTCACTTTCCTTCTTATGATGTCTTCGACGAAACCATTGGAGAAGCCGTTATTGACTAGGACCTGCCTTACCCTACAGAGTTCTTCGTCGACTTGCTTCCATTCTGAGCTGTGGCTGAGAGCACGGTCGACATATTCGTTAACAACACTCCTCTTGTACCTGTCTG